>NC_044002.1:25787399-25797399 GCF_902150065.1 Myripristis murdjan | reverse complement strand
TCTATCAGTCTATATCCATCCATGTGTCTCCTCTCTTGCTGGGTTTCAGTGGGTTGTGTTTGTCGTGCGGCACTTTCTGCCCACTCGCTCCCAGTTTAGGCTGCAATCCTCAAGGCTCTGAAACAAGGACAGCCACACACACACACACACACACACACACACGAAGCAGCTTGACTGTTGGACTTGGTCAGAGCTGTGAAGATGCAGCTGTGTGCTGACAGTGAATCCTGCTAATGCAGAAATGACAGAAGTGGAGCGCCGCAGGAGAAGTTATTTTATTTTTAACGTCAAACAAACCGTTTGTCCACGTTCGGTTCAGTTACACTAAGAAACTGGATGAGATGTGGAAGTGACATAAACTCCAATGTACAGCGGCGTATTAGGATTACTGCAGGGGGAAAAACATTACACAGCCGGGAGAGGGGAGAGGGGGGATGTCAGACGATAAAAACTCTGAATTTTCAAGATTGAAGTCATAAATTTAGGATAAAAAACATGGATATTCTCTGAGATTAAAGTGATAAATTTACGAGAAAAAACCAAAACCACTAAAGCCAAAAAAACTGCAAGAAAAACTCAGAAAAATTGTTTTTTTTTTTTTGTTTTTTTTTTTTTTTACCAAGGAATGACATCTCTTCACTTTGCTGAAGCTGCTTCTTGGTTGTTGGTTCCTTGACCAAAAATTTTTTTTTAATAAATTTTAAATATAAATCATAAATTTGTGAGTTTTGTTCTCATAAATTCACAACTCCAGTCAGAATTCTTTGGAGTTTTTTCTCACAAATTTGTGTCTATCATGTCAGAATTTCTGAGTTTCTTTCTCATAAATTTGTGAGTTTTTTCCCCTGTAAGTTTATCACTTTAATCTCAGAAAATATGTTGTTTTTTTCCTCATAAATTTACAACTTTAATCTTGAAAGTTCTGTTTTTTTTCCTCGTAAAAAACATTTTTTCTCCCTACAGTGACTCTAGTACACCACTGTGCTAATGTTAAACCTGGATTATAAAAATGATCTCACACTGCCATAATTCTGAAGCCCTTTAAAAGACCTCATGTGGTTTCCATGATGTAAAATGAATGCAGGTGAATGGCTGCACTGAGTTTGATTCACAAAGCAACAGAAAAGAAAACAGAGCTCAGTCGTGGGAAATGTTTTATTTTTTAAAGCTGCTGAGATGATTCAGGTTCATCCTCATTTTTTAACACGGGAGTCTGTGGCACCTCCATGTCTAAAGCAAAACGTTTCCACCGGGGACTATTTTCCCCGGCGGAGGAGGAGGAGGAGGAGGGAGCGTTTCAGTGTGAAAAAGTCCTGAAAAGCCAACAGTGCTGCTGCTTTTAGGAAAACTCATGTGGAGGACTTTATTCTGGAGTGAAGAAAGTGTGAAGGCTCTGAAAGTTCATGTTCATATCGTAGTGGAATGAATGGAGGAAAGGGAGGAGGAGTGATGTGGCAGCTCTGAAACCCCACTGCTCGCTCTGGGAGGAGAGCAGAGGAACGTTCTGCAGAGGGGAAAAAAAGTAATTATTTATTTTATGTTTTTTTTTTTTTTTTTTTATAATCGATGTGACGTTTCAAACGCTGCTCCAGATGAGAAGCGACTGCAGTGTTTCCTCCTCCTGCCATCACACTCAGATTGTTTGCTGCCAGCGCTTCATTATCCCAGCGGAGCTTAAACACACACGCACACACACTGCCACGATCAGTGTGTGTGTCTGTGTGTGTGTCTGTGTGTGTGTGTATGAGTCACGCCTCAACTCTGCGGTGCATTGCCTACCTGCCGTCACTGAGATCATACACTCGTAATAAGTGTTGGCTGCTCACCTGCTGTGTGTGTGTGTGTGTGTGTGTGTGTGTGTGTGTGGGTTAATCATCTTTTGCATTGTGAATAGGTCAGGTGCAGAGGTAATCCCCCAGTCACACACATACACATGTACACACACACACACATGCACACGTAATCTACTGTGACTGTTTCTACAGTGTGGAAGGATAAAACACACACGCACGAGCGCGCGCGCACACACACACACACACACACACACACACACACACACACACACACAGCTTAGAGTGGTGATGTATTCATGGCAAAATCAGCGGGAAAGAGGCAGAGACGAGCAGCAGGGAGAAGAAAAAAAAAGATAAAGGCAGGAGGATGAAAGACGACAGACAGAAAATGGTTTCGGCAAAACGCCAAATGTGTGTGTGTGTGTGTGTGTGTGTGTGTGTGTGTGTGTGTGTTTGTGTGTGTGTGTGTGTCGGGACAAACGAGGAACAGGAAGCAGAAAGCAGCCGCTGAGCAAGGCACTTAAAGGAGAATGCCGATGCGTTTTCATTATTGGCCATTAAGGCATTTTTTTCCCCTAACATTAAAGGGGCAGTCCACCCAAAATTAAAGCTATTTTCCCTCTTTCCTCCCGATGGGTCAGTCTCCTCATGCAGGTAGGTTCTGTGTGATTTTTTGGGGTTTCCATCTGTCTCCCTTCACTCCAGTCCACAGCCCTTGAGCGTAAAGAGTTTGTTGTTTGGGTTTTGTTCAGGAATATTTCCCAGAATCAGCCCATGGGAAATCTGTCTGCCACCAAAACCTACAGATCAGAGGCGGATGCATGCAGTTCGTAGTTTGGTGATTCACCGAGCAGCTCCGTTGTGTTTTTTTGCCTGACGAACTTTGGGAATTTTTGCAGATTTCCAGTGTTTTTCCATTCATATTCCCTTACACACATGATGAAAATGTGCACCAGCTGCAGGTGTTGGGTTAGAGATTCTGCACGTTACGAGGATTAAAGTCAGTGAGACTGGATGTTTTGCCTGTGCGAACAATCTGCATTTCAGCTTCTTTTCTGCGTCAACGTGTCTCAGCTGTTTTTAATATTTCCTTGAAGACAAAGTGAGTGTGTGTCTCCAGGCCTGCAGCAGAGCAGACAGCAGGACTGACACCCTTCACCCTTTCACGTCGTCTTTGCTGTGTTTGGTTTCAGAAAAGACAACAGTCCAGGCTCCGTTACTGCGAGCGGAGACCATTTGTCAGCTTTTACAGTAAATTAAAAAAAAAAAAAAAAAAAAAAAAAAAACAAGCTGACCTGCCGCTTTGTTTTTCTCTTGCAGGATCAAGCATGAAAACATCGTGGCGCTGGAGGACATCTACGAGAGTCCCAACCACCTCTACCTGATCATGCAGCTGTGAGTCCCGCCTCCCTCCTCCGTGTCACTCTCGCTGCCAATAAGATGACTCAGCATGTTTATCGTCAAATTGTTCCATTTGCCCTCAAGACTTCAGATGACGTGTTAACCTCCTGTTATGATACCTGGCTGACGATTCAATATGTTTCGCAATTTGATATTCAAATTTATTGGGATTCCTGTTTTTTTAAATCTTCCTCTAGTTTGTGGCTGTAAAGTTTGACGAGGCTGTGATTCTCCTAGAGGTCACTAGAGGTCGTTTTATACAGCAATGAGAAAAAAAAAATCTCAAATTTGTGTGAAAAAAACTGAGAAAAAGTCTGAGATTGTAAACTCACAAGAAAAAACTAAAAAAAATTATGAGATTCTCAACTCATGAATTTACAAGAAAAAACAAAAAAATGGAGATTATAAAGTCACAAATTTGCGGTAAAAACTATAAAAATTCTGAGATTCTGAACTCACAAATTTACACGAAAAAACAAAAAAAATTCTGAGATTAAAAAGTCACAAATTTGCAAGAAAAACTAGAAAAATTCTGAGATTCTGAACTCAGAAATTTTCAAGAAAAAAAATTGGAGATTATAAAGTCACAAATTTGCGAGAAAAAAAAAAAATCTCTGAGATTAAAGCTGTAAATTTTTTGAGAAAAAAAAAAATCATTGGGTCAAGGAACCAATAACCAAGAACCAGATTCAGCGAAGTGAAGTGATGTGGTTAAATTTGTGACTGTATAATGTCAGAATTTTTGAGTTTTCTTTCTCGCAAATTTGTGAGATTTTACTTTAAACTAAATTTACCACTTGAATCTGACAGAATATGTGTTTTTTTTTTCTCAGAATATTTTTTCTTGCCTTTAATGGCCCTAATATGCTGCCATATCAGAATGTAGGTTTGACAAAAGTTTAAAAAAAAAAAAAAAATGCACACGGGTTCTGCGTCTTTTCAAGCTTACCGGCTGGTTTTCCACCGCCTGGCTCTCGGTGAGGGCTGTGTGGCCGCCTCAGGTGTGTAATCAGGTTCGCTGTGTTACGTGCGGGTTCGCTGTGTTACGTGCGGGTTCGCTGTGTTAAGTGGACTTCCAAACTTTGGATTTGTAGATGGCAGTCGGCGTCAGCTCCGTAACGTAAGGCACCGTAGAAGAAAAGTCCATCATATCAGATTATTGGATGGGTCGTGTTTCTAAATGAAGGAATAGAACATCTCATAATTAAATGGGTCGGATTTTTTCGGTGCAAAGAAGCAAAAAACGATGCATCTCGATATCATCCCAAAATCGTGTCTGTTCACGGCTGCTCTACGGATGCTCTCGCTTCGTGCCAGGTGTGTCCGTGTGCCGATACGAAACCGTTAATCCTCCCATCCCTGCTGAGTTGACCTGATGAATCCTCAGATTTATTCCCATTTTTCTTGAAAACATCAGATCTTTTTTTTCCGTCTCATCTCTCTTCGGTTTCCTTGGATGAGGTTTAGTGACGTCGCCTCACAGGATCTCTGGGGAGTGACGTCCTCCAAATCCCACCAGCAGTTACCTCTCGCCGCCATGTGGGGGCGCCAACACACAAAAAATCCTGTACAGTGACAGTTAGAGGAGAGATCATTTATCTGATCTGAGATTCAGTCCAGCTCAGGATCCTCTGACTGGTGATTTGATGTGAGATCAGTTCAGCTCAATTCAGCTTTATAAAATACAACTTGAGTTCACAATGTCGTTCATACTTTGAGCCAAAAGTTTTATATATGTTAAATAAATCTGTGATAATGTAAGAAAAGTTGCAGGTTTTAGTATTTTGTTAGATGGCTTGTGATAATTATACTAATACTAATTTTAATACTACCACTAATAATGATAATAAAATAATAAAATATAAAGTAATGAAATAACGATAGTGATTATAACAATTAATCATAATTTTTTTCACTTAAGAAATGCAGCTCAAAGTGCTTTGCAATGCAGGAATAACTTTTATGTCTTTTATGATTTTTTTTTAACATCTGTGAACAATGAGATCCAAAGCATTTCATATCGATCCAGGCTGTTTTACTCGGAGTTTTTTGTTTTTTTTTTCTTCAGCAGATCAATGCAGTTGAACTGCTCCTCACTGAGCTGCAGTAAAACTGTGAGAGAGAGGGAGAGAGCAGCGAGGCCTCATCAGCATCATAACTTACGTAATTTGGGATAATGATGTCCTGTCACAAGTTGGATATCTCATTTAGGTGGTTTTTTTCTGTGTGTGTGTGTGTGTGTGTGTGTGTGTGTGTGTGGCTGCAGGTCGATGCAGCGCCACACACTCTCCTTTGTGTCCGTCCGTCTTACGTAACCTCCACCACAGGCGAGCAATCAGCCGCCACTGAGAGCGTTGATGCAACCCGGTGCAACGTGCGGCTCCTTATCGAATAACGAGCAGCCGCAAATTAATCAAAGCAAAAAAAAAAAAAAAAAAAAAAACTACAGAAACAAACGAGCTTTTCAGGAATCCAGTGGAGAAAATGTGCAGAGAAACCAGAGGAGGCTTCAGATCATATTCATGAAAACACTTTATGATGCACAGTATGGAGACATCTCATGTGTTGGCCTGTGTTTTTTTTTTTTTTTTTATATATATATATATATATATAAAGTTTTTCTTAACGGACTTTGCTGTGTTCAAGGTCACGCTCAGGTCGGTTAATCTGAGCTCTGAGGTGTTTTGTGTTGAAAAAGCCTCAGTCCTCTCGCGGTGTGTTCAGACAAAAATTTACATTGTGGACTCAAATTTTTCCCTCAAGTTGAAGAATTGTAGTTTTTTCGTTTTTTGGTTCGTGTCCACAGGATCGGTCATTTCCTCGCTTCCCGTTCGTTGTCCACGTAGGCAGCCGTGCGATGCGTTCTGGTACCGCTGTGTTGCATTTTGAGAGATGGAGCGTTGCATCGGCGCCTCCTCATTTGCATAAACATGAGGTCTTGGCCACTTTATGCAAATTTGTGGCGTCCAGCTCCAACTTGCTGCCTCTGGAAAACCCCTGAGAAACTTTTAAACGAACCGCCGTCGATCTGAAGCGTCTGAAGCACGGTGACAGGAGGGAGCAGCTGTCAATCATCAGGAGAGGCCACGCCCATCATGTGTCCAAATCACACACCTGTGGACACACACCATTTGCACTGATGTTGTACGCCACACAACCAGCTACAGGAAACAAACACAGAACACAAGGCATTATGGGTAGAAGGAGACATTTGGTGCAGCTTCAGGCCACAGGAAGGAAAAACAAAGCGAGGAGTCAGAGCCGTGATGTCAGAGGGTTATTGATGCGTCGGGTTTCCCTCGCCGCGGCCCGGCCTCGCCTCGCCGTGTCTGATGAGGCTGTGATTACTCAGCCGGGTCCCGAGGCCGCGCCGCCGCTTCGTCTTCTTCATCTTCACAGTGACAGGCGGCTCACACACACACACACACACACACACACACACACACACACACACACACAGACGCAGGCTGGCAGATCAGGCCGGCTGTCAGCGGTGATGCACGGCCGCCGCCTCTGAGTGAGTCAGCTGATGTGGAGGCGGCGGCGGCGAGACAGAGACGGATGGAAGAGCGCTCGGACGTGATGGAGGCGACGGATCATCCGCCCCTGAACCAATGCTCCCTTGATCCGACCCGCCTTGGAACCGATCCTCCTTGGAACCGATCCGCCCCGGAACCGATCCGCCTTGGATCCGATCCTCTCTGGAACGGATCCTTCCTGGAACCGATCCACCTTGGATCCGATCCGCCCCGGAACCGATCCGCCTTGGATCCGATCCTCTCTGGAACGGATCCTTCCTGGAACCGATCCACCTTGGAACCGATCCGCCCCGGAACCGATCCGCCTTGGATCTGATCCTCTCCGGAACGGATCCTTCCCGGAACCGATCCGCCCTGGAACCGACCCGCCCCGAAACCGATCGACCTTGGAACCGATCCTCCTTGGAACCGATCCGCCTTGGAACTGATCGCCTTGGATCCGACCTTCCCCGGAACTGATCCTCCCCGGAACCGACCCGCCTTGGAACCAATCCACCTTGGAACCGATCCGCCCCGGAACCAATCCTCCCCGTAACGGATCCTTCCTGGAACCGATCCACCTTGGATCCGATCCTCTCTGGAACCGATCCGCCTTGGATCCGATCCTCCCCGGAACCGATCCGCCTTGGATCTGATCCTTCCCGGAACCGACCCGCCCCGAAACCGATCGACCTTGGAACCGATCCACCCCGGAACTGATCCACCCCGGAACGGATCCTTCCCGGAACCAATCCGCCTTGGAACCAATCCGCCCCGGAACCGATCCGCCTTAGAACCGATCTGCCTTGGAACCGATCCGCCCCGGAACCGATCCGCCTTGGAACCGATCTGCCTTGGAACCAATCCGCCCCAGAACCAATCCACCTTGGATCCGATCCTCCCCGGAACCGATCCGCCCCGGAATGAATCCACCCCTGAACTTATCCGCCTTGGAATCGATCCGCCTTGGATCCGATCCTCCCCGGAACCGATCCGCCTTGGATCTGATCCTTCCCGGAACCGACCCGCCCTGGAACCGACCCGCCCCGAAACCGATCGACCTTGGAACCGATCCACCCCGGAACGGATCCTTCCTGGAACCGATCCGCCTTGGAACCAATCCGCCCCGGAACCGATCCGCCTTAGAACCGATCTGCCTTGGAACCGATCCGCCCCGGAACCGATCCGCCTTGGAACCAATCCGCCCCGGAACCGATCCGCCTTGGAACCGATCTGCCTTGGAACCAATCCGCCCCAGAACCAATCCACCTTGGATCCGATCCTCCCCGGAACCGATCCGCCCCGGAATGAATCCACCCCTGAACTGATCCGCCTTGGAATCGATCCGTCCCGGATCCGATCTGCCCCAGAACCGATCCGCAAACTCACCTCCATCCATCAGCGTCTCGGCGAGCGAGCAGGAAAAACCCTCAAGTCTCAGAATTTTCAGTCTTTTCTTGTGAGTTTACAATCTCAGACTTTTTCACTTTTTTTTCTCACAAATTTGAGATTTTTTTTCTCGTCGATGTATAAAATGACCCAAAGTGACCTCTGGGAGAATCACAGCCTCATCAAACTTTACACACACAAACTAGAGGAGGATTCAAAAAACAGAAATCCCAATAAATGAGAACATCAAACTGATACATGTTGAATCGTCAGCCAGGTATCGTGCTGATTTGTTCTTGGAGATATCGCCTTCTCCTTCCAAAATGTCCCATCATGTTAAAAGACAAAGAGAAACACGAGGAAGCACCAGACATGCAAATAAAAAACTAAAACTAAATCAATAAAAACGAAATCAAGAAAATTAAAAAACAACGGCCACGCAAAGAGAAATCCATCTCAGTTTTGTTCGCAGTTTTTTTTTTTTTTGTTTTTTTTTTTACTTTTTTGTCATATAAATTTTGACTTGTTTCCAACAGATTCCAACTTCAATCAACTGTTTTTTTTTTTAAAGAAAAGATTGCCTTTTATTTATTTTACAAATTAATATTTTAAAACATTGCTTTTCATATTTATTTATTTATTTTTACAAATGATGCCTTCCTCTCGGGTCGTTGCAATAAACGATGAAATGAATGAATTCAGTGAAGCAGAGAAACAAAGCTGTGCCCTTTTCTACTTTTCTGTAGCTGTGTTAGCATTAAATGTATGTTTTATTGTATTTTATTGCACTTCATACACTTTTGTTGTTGTTGTTTGTTTGTTTTTTTGTATTTTAGTGTTTTAGTGTCTTTCCTAAAAGCCCCTGTGTGGCCGCGTGTTTCCAATCAGCATCAGATATAAAACAGGTAAACAGCTCTGCAGCTCGTCGATGCAGAGTGTGTGAGCCATAAATACATAAATAAACACATAAATAAGTAAACAGCCAATAAAACGACTCTGATTGGTTAACACGGTGAGCAGAACAGGAAGCTGTAGCTGACAAATTTCCTGTATCTGGAGGCGTTCTGTAACTGACCTGAGATCAGTGCTGTGTGTGTGTGTGTGTGTGTGTGTGTGTGTGCGTGTGTGTGTGTGTGTGTTGACCCGGCTCACCTCATCATGGTGACCAATCAGAACTGTCGTGCTCTCAGAAACTCATGACCGCTCCTGACCAGCCAATCAGGGACAGACGTGTCACCGTGTTCTAAGGAGGAGAGGACAGGTGTGTGTGTGAGTGTGTGTGTGTGAGAGAGAGAGAGAGAGAGAGAGAGAGAGAGAGACACTGTAACAGCAGAGCAGCGACTGTTCAGCTCTGATTAAAACCACAGAAGAAGATTCAGACAGAGAGGGACAGAGTGTGTGTGTGTGTGTGTGTGTGTGTGTGTGTGTGTGTGTGTGTGTGTGTGTGTGCGTGTGTGTGTGTGTGTGACATGGCTGTTTCTGGAAGAGACAGAGAGGATTACCAATTAATTCCAATCTTTTTTTGTTTTTTCAGAAACTTCATTAGTCTCTAACTTCCACAGCCTCTAATTAGATCTGTCGCCGTGACGACGGCCCGCAGATCCTCCTCCCACCCTGTGTGTGTGTGTGTGTGTGTGCGCATATGTGTGTGTGTGTGTGTGTGTGTGTACTGCTGCTACTTCACTGCAGAAAAGTCTCCATGATAACGAGTCTTTTTAATCTCATTTTCAGTTCAAATGTTGTTTTTCTTCAAACAAGGTCAGTAATCCGCCTGTGGGATGAGATAATCCCACTTGTTTCCAACTCTAATCAACTTGTTTCCAGAATTTTCCTGCATCACGTGTCATTTTCCTGATCCCGGTGGCTGATTTGCCTCATTCTGCCTCGTTTCTCCACTTT
>NC_044002.1:25779899-25782399 GCF_902150065.1 Myripristis murdjan | reverse complement strand
TCCGCCGTCTCTTGGAAATCTAAATTCTCTGATCATGTTTCACTGCTGCATCGCTTCATTTTGTCTTTTAGAAATGCAGAGAATCTGAAAAAATATTATAATTTCACTGCTTCCTGATTTTGCCCGTATTTCAGGGTAAACCAACAGATTTGATCACCTGTTAGGTAACATCAGACTAACGCCAGAATTCAACCTCTTCCTAGTTAATGTGACCGTTTGATAGAAATACTAAGTATGATAATTAAATTCAAGGAGCTATACATGTTTTTTTTTTTTTTTTAAAGAACTGTCATAAAAACAGGGTCTTTAGTTTGTTTGTGGATCCAGCCGGTTCAGTAAAGAACCTTTTTTTTAATGGTTCTCTTTAGTAGTCTTTCAGAATAAAAGCCTCTCTGAGTGTTTTAAATCAGATGACTGTGCATCAGGTTGGAAACCAACATGAACGTGTTGTTGGCCGGTTCTCCACGTTCCTTGTTCCTTCACTGGGTTCCAGACGAGCTATTAAAAATGTTTTCTGATGGTTTATAGAGCGAGACATTAATCCATTCACTGAGGAAATAATCTGCACATTAATCCATTCACTGAGGAAATAATCTGCACATTAATCCACAAGGAAAAGAATTGTTAGCTGCTGCCGCCACCAAATAACTCCAATAAACATGAAGAACCTTTAGCACTTTAAAGAACCACAGAGAACCAGCCCCTAAATAAAGAGGTTCTCCAGCTGCTGAGGGTTCTTTGAAGCACCTAGAGAGCGTTTTGAAGAACCCTTAAAGAACCAGTGTTTCTCTGAGAGTGCAGACCAGGCAGGTTCCTCTTCCTGTCGTGTCACTAAACTGCAGCTGAAACTGAAACTGAGCCGACTCTGTTTGTTTCTGCGATTTGTCAGGAACAAACAGTAGAAGAAGAACTGGGTGGTTAGCGTGAGCAGCACTAGCCACCATGGCTAACGCAGACCTAGAAAAACAGGAAATCCAAGCCCCGCCCACTCCGTTTGATTGACAGGCGGATGATTCACCTGAAACTGAAATCTGGACCTGAAACCTGAAGAAGTGAGAAGAAACTAGAAATGACTTCACTTTGGAAAAATGTCTGAAGGTCTGATCCACACACACCCCCACACACACACACACAGTCTGGCTCTGACCATCAAAACAACACACACACACACACACACACACACACACACACACACACGGTGAGTCAGTGCAGACCCATAAACAGTTTATATTTTGCTCCTGATATGTGAAGTGTTTTTGTCTTTGGCTTTCTACAACTGATCTGTGTGTGTGTGTGTGTGTGTGTGTGTGTGTGTGTGTGTGTGTGTGTGTGTGTGTGTGTGTGTGTGATGTTTGGGTGAGCTCATTTCTATTCCTGCCTCACTAAATGGCTCAGGCTTCCTCACAGACAAACAACAGCAGAGCAAAATCATCTCGTCTGAAACAAAGTCTGATGACCGAGCGATCGATCAGAAAGTCTTGAGCTGATCGATCACATATCAGCAGTGTTGGACACGTTACTTTAAAAAAGTAATGAGTTATAGTTACGAGTTACTTCTCCCCAAAAAGTAACTGAGTGAGTAACTGAATTACTCCACTATAAAAGTAACTAGTTACCAGGGAGAGTAACTATTGCGTTACTTAAAAAAAAAAAAAAAGTAAATATGTCTAAGAATTTGGATCTTTTTCTGAATATATGAAATACTTTTAATATTTATTGCACCTCAACAGACCACAGCTGGTAGACATACTGCACTTCAAGTATTTTCTTCATCACAAAATAAACAGTTTAATAATATAAAGTGATTTTAACTCTCTGCACATACTGGACTGTTCAAGTATTTTCTTAAAAATAAAAGTAAACAGTTTAACTATGAAGTGCTTTAACTTTCCCCCAAATGTAATTCCTCCAATATTTCTGTGTTTGGCACTGCATATCAATACCCAGTCAGCTCCATCAGTATTCATAGCTTTGCCCTTGTCCAGCACCACAGTGGGTCTGAAATGCAGTAATAAGATGTGACTGAAGAGCCAAACACAAAAATATTGGATTAACCGTTCAGGACTTACAGCCAGTTTTATATATTCACCCTCGACTACAAAGCAGTTTCGTGGCCAGGTGTGACCTTTCCCCTCGTTATTCCATGACAAATAAATGCAATAAAATTAAAAAATAAAAAATAAAAGTAAAATGAAAGGTCTGGAGTTTGTACCAGTCCTGTTTGCGTTTGCATTTGGTCGCTGTTTTATCAGAAAAACCTTCTTGTTCTTATGATTTTCAATGAGAGTCGGCGTCTCCTCTCACGTTGTAACACGCGGCTGAATGCAACAACCAGATGCATGCTGGGTAACGTAGTCTCTTTCTCTCTGTCTCTCTCAGCTCCAGAGGTGTTGGCCCAGAAGCCGTACAGCAAGGCCGTCGACTGCTGGTCCATCGGCGTCATCGCCTACATCCTGTAAGTCCCCATCACGAGACCCGCCTGGCTCCCACAATGCACTGC
>NC_044002.1:25747399-25774899 GCF_902150065.1 Myripristis murdjan | reverse complement strand
AGAAGGTTCACAGGTGTGTCCGTCTGCAGGCTCACAGGTGTGTCAGTCTGCAGGTTCACAGGTGTGTCCGTCAGAAGGTTCACAGGTGTGTCCGTCTGCAGGCTCACAGGTGTGTCCGTCTGCAGGCTCACAGGTGTGTCAGTCTGCAGGTTCACAGGTGTGTCCGTCAGGAGGTTCACAGGTGTGTCCGTCTGCAGGTTCACAGGTGTGTCCGTCAGAAGGTTCACAGGTGTGTCCGTCTGCAGGTTCACAGTAAATCATCCTCTGGTGATCACAGGCCGGAGCGAGGGATTCAGAATCAGACGGGAGGAAGAAAAAAAAAAACATGAAGGCGTTCCTCAGGTGATAAAAAGGCAGATCAGTGAGGCTGCTAATGTGTGTTTTGTCTCGGTTTCAGTTCATGAGTTCAGTTCAGGGTCAAAGGTTAGACTGAAAGGAGTCAGCGAGAGTGTGTGTGTGTGTGTGTGTGTGTGTGTGTGTGTGAGTGTGTGTGTGTGTGACGGCTCAGTCTCTAACCAAACGTGAAGGCACAGAAACAAAAGGGAAGCCTCTCTTCACGCTCCTCCTGGTGTGTGTGTGTGTGTGTGTGTGTGTGTGTGTGTGGGTGTGTGTTTTTCCCGCCGTGTGTATCGATGGAGAAAGGCATTTTAATGAGTTTTTATGATAATCTCTGCTAATGCATTCTGGGAAAGTCACAGTTTGGTGCATCTGCAGGCGGATAATTAGGTGCAAATGAGTTTTTGGGAACGTTGCTGTGCGGCCGCGAGCTGTAAGCCGAGCTGGGACGGGACCGGGGCTGAGCCAGGACGGGATGGGGGCCGGGGGCCGGGCCGGGACAGGGGCCGGGACGGGGGCTGAGCCGGGACGGGACGGGACGGGACGGGACGGGACGGGGGCCGGGGGCCGAGCCAGGACAGGACGGGGGCCGGGGCGGGGGCCGGGCCGGGACGGGACGGGACGGGACGGGGGCCGGGGCGGGACGGGACGGGGAACGGGGGCCGAGCCAGGACGGGACGGGGGTCGGGGCGGGGGCCGGGACGGGACGGGATGGGGGCCGGGGCGGGACGGGACGGGGAACGGGGGCCGAGCCAGGACGGGACGGGGGTCGGGGCGGCTGCGAGCTGTGAGCCGAGCCGGGACGGGACCGGGGCTGACCCAGGATGGGACGGGGGCCGGGGGCCGGGCCGGGACAGGGGCCGGGACGGGGGCTGAGCCAGGACGGGACGGGACGGGACGGGACGGGACGGGGGCCGGGGGCCGAGCCAGGACGGGACGGGGGCCGGGGCGGGGGCCGGGCCGGGGGCCGGGGCGGGACGGGACGGGGAACGGGGGCCGAGCCAGGACGGGACGGGGGTCGGGGCGGCTGCGAGCTGTGAGCCGAGCCGGGACGGGACCGGGGCTGAGCCAGGACGGGACGGGGGCCGGGGGCCGGGCCGGGACAGGGGCCGGGACGGGGGCTGAGCCAGGACGGGACGGGACGGGACGGGACGGGACGGGACGGGACGGGGGATGGGATGGGACGGGACGGGCCGGGGGCCGAGCCAGGACGGGATGGGGGCCGGGTCGCTCGCCCCGCAGAGCCTCGCTCTCTGCTCTCTGCTAATCTGACTCAGTTTGATGAACACCGGCTGTGTTGCGCTCATAATCTCATCCCAACCTGATTAATCTCATACTGTCATATTTACATGCACACAGTGACGAGACGGCTGCCAGCAAGTCAGAAAGGCAATAATCTGAGGAGGCCCAATAATCTGAGGAAGCCCAATAATCTGAGGAGGCCCAATAATCTGAGGAAGCCCTATAATCTGAGGAAGCCCAATAATCTGAGGAAGACTTAGACTTAGACTTTCTTTATTGTCATTGCACAAAAAAACACAGCAGTGAGATTTTGGCAACGAAATGTCGTTGCTTGGCTTCGGGATTACAGCAGAGATGGAATTATGGGGCAATGTTCCCGTCCGTTCACCACTGAAGTCACTTTGGCTGTTCACATACATCCTCCAGCCCAAAGGACACGTGTGTGTGTGTGTGTGTGTGTCTGTGTGTGTGTGTGTGTGTGTGTGTTTTCTTTCCACGTCCACGTCTCATTGAGCTCGCTGCTCTTCATCGCTGAGGAACTTCCTGCTGAGCCTCGTCTTCATCACAGTGCAGCAGAGACAAACCTGCTGCATGAACACATGAGTGCGTGAACACATGACTGCATGAACACATGACTGCATGAACACATGACTGTGTGAACACATGACTGTGAACACATGACTGCGTGAACACATGACTGTGTGAACACATGACTGTGAACACATGACTGCGTGAACACATGACTGTGAACACATGACTGTGTGAACACATGACTGTGAACACATGACTGCGTGAACACATGAGTGCAGTGAATGACTGGATGAGTCCTCTGTGTCTCTGCAGGCTGTGTGGCTCTCCTCCGTTCTACAACTATACATAAATGACTGGATAATGAATGAGTGGATGAATAAATACATGAATGAATGACTGGATGACTCCTGTTTCTCTGCAGGCCTGGTGGTTATCTACTGTTGTCTGAATAAATGACTGGATGGATGAATGAATGAATGACCTACTCCTCTGTGTCTCTGCAGGCTGTGTGGTTATCTTTCTTTCTGCAGCTCTAAATAAATGAGTGGATGAGTGAATGATTAGATGAATAAATGACTGGATGGATGACTGGATGAATGGATGACAGGATGAGTCCTCTGTGTCTCTGCAGGCTGTGTGGTTATCCTCCATTCTACGATGAAAACGACTCCAAGCTGTTCGAGCAGATTCTGAAAGCCGACTACGAGTTCGACGCTCCGTACTGGGACGACATCTCCGACTCCGGTGAGCCTTCATCACCCTCATCATCATCATCCTCATCATCCTCACCCTCACCCTCACCCTCACCCTCATCATCATCCTCATCATCCTCACCCTCACCCTCATCATCATCAACCTCATCCTCATCATCATCATCCTCACCCTCATCATCATCATCAGTCTTATCCTCACCCTCATCATTTTCATCCTCTTCTTTATCGTCATCTTTCTTCTTCTGCTCCTCTTCATCACCCTCCTCCTCCTCCTCCTCCTCCTCTGTCCACCACGTGTCTCATATGGATGGCAGCTCTCCACTACTGCTGATGTCATCCGCCTGGAATGTGTGTGTGCGTGTGTATGTGCGTGTGTGTGTGTGTGTGTGTGTGTGTGTGTGTGTGTGCAGTCACCTCTCACCACCGCAGCTTTCCACAAATCACCGCACAGCCTTCATCATTCATTCATCATGAGGCATCTGTTTACTGGAAACCAGTCTGATGCAGCAGTCTGGCATCCTGCACCCAGGCCAGTGTGTGTGTGTGTGTGTGTGTGTGTGTGTGTGTGTGTGTGTGTGTGAAACCTTATATTTCCAGTAGGTCTAGTGCAGGGATTCCAGGAATGAAACCCGTCAGAGCTTCAGATAGAAACACATGAAAACCATCAGAGTCTGACGGTGAAGCGGCTCCGGGTCTGAGCCGTAAGCCCCGCCCCTGAGCCGTAAGCCCCGCCCCTTCTGCAACATGAACGAAGTGGATCTGGGCCAGAAATCAAAACCATTTGATCATATCTTCTTGAGGCTTCAGTGTCCACGGCCCACAGCTTCTTAAAGGAACACCACATTTATCAAATCCCAGTTTTAGGGCTATGGGTAGCATTGTCTGTTAGCTTAGCATAAAGACTTGGAGTCTATGGGAGTCGTTAGCCTGTCTCCAAAAGTAAACCTTACAGGAGCTGTGAGGCTGAACTGAACTGAGCCAGTGGACGTCCAGAGGTGGAAACAGTGTCCAACATCTGGCCTCAGTCTGGGGACGTTGGGAAAGAGGGGATTCTGCCCAAAAACATTGGAGCACTCCTTTAATTGGTGGAACTACTTTTTCTCTGTATCACTACGCCACAGTGCGATCTGGAGGAGGAGTTTCTGGGGGTGTGTTCAAAAAACAATAACTCTCATCCCACATCTGAGACACCTGAGGTCTGTTTGAGGCGATTTCAAAGACGCATCACAAGTTTTTTGTAGGTTTCAGTTTGTTATGAACTTGTGCGCAGATTTAAAAACAAACTTTATTACGTTCAGGAGCTTTTTCTAAATGTTATTTATTTTATTATTTATTCAGAATCTTGAGAATCACAGCTCTGAAGCAAATCACAAAAGGGTGGAAAACAACTAAAAACCCACATCTAACAAAATGGAAAATTATGTTCAACTTATGGAAAAAATAACTCACAAAATAAGGAATATGGAAGATGTGTTTGAGAAAAGGTGGGTGTTAGACGACCGTAAATTATAACTACGTCAACAAAAGGAATATATGTGCATATATGAACTGAAGGTATAAAATGTCTGCAGTATCCAATTAATCCATCATGCTTTTGTTTTGTTTTTTTCCTAAATTTATTTATTTACTTATTTATTTTTTGTAGATTTCGAGTAAATTTGGTTGTTTTTTGTCTTGTACTTTTCTTCTTTGTGTTTCTTTATTTAAAAAAAAATGTTTTTGACATGAAAGGCAATTGTGGGAGCAGTCAAGCTGCAGATATGTCAACAATAATTGAAAAATAAAGTATAAAAAAACAAACAAAACAAACAAAAAAACAAAGTAGTTCCTCGGAGCGAGCAGGCGGGCTGGAGAACAGCATGGACACTGAAGCCCAAACACACATGTGCTGCTGTTCGTCCTTTAAAACGTTTTGTCAGTGTGAAACGCCACCAGAGGAGGAAGAACCACAACCAGAACTTCAAATTAAAGGATCAGGCTTGCCTTTATTTTGAAAAAAAAACAACAAAAAACTTTCCAACCCTCGAGTTCATCAAACTGAAACCACCACCTGGTCAGGCTGGAAATCAGGCTGTTTCTCTCCGTTTTCTGAAGAGTTGACACCTCTGAGGTACGAGAACTCGTAGCGTTTGTTTCGCCCTCCGAGCTGCACCGGGTGGGTGGAGCCAGCTGTCAGTCACAGAGAAACATCCAAACTCCACTTTGAAATACTTCTGACTCTCTCAGACTGATGCCGTTCCAACTGGATTAAATCAATTTGACCTTGATGTTGTGTGCATACATGTGTGTGTGCGTGTGTGTGTGTGTGTGTGTGCGTGTGTGTGTGTGTGTGTGGGTGTGTGTGTGGGTGCGTGTGTCTGACATTACTGATGCCTTCTGTCCTTTTTGATGTTTTTTTTTTTTTGTTCCTCAGCCAAGGATTTCATCAGCAGTCTGATGGAGAAAGATCCAGCAAAGCGTTACACCTGCGAACAGGCCCTCAGACACCCCTGGTGAGACACACACACACACACACACACACACACACACACACACACACAGAGCTGCATGGATGAAAACAGTTAATGCATGGTAAGAAGGGATGTTAACCTTAGATTTATGGTGTGCATGTGTGTGTGTGTGCGTGTGTGTGTGTGTGTGTGTGTGTGTGTGTGTGTGTGTGTGTGTGTGTGTGTGTCAGGATTGCCGGCGACACAGCTCTCTGCAAGAACATCCACGAGTCAGTGAGCCGGCAGATCAGGAAGAACTTCGCCAAGAGCAAATGGAGGGTAAAGTTTGTTTCTGCTGCTGAGGCGCTGCTGTCCAACAGCAAAGATCCTCTCTGCTGGAAGAGGAGTCACTCTGTAGGCCGATACAAGACCCCTCCACCTCACGCTGGGGTCTCGATTGCCCTGTTGGGGATTATTTTACAACAACGACCGGCTGGCTGTAGATTATCTGCTTATTGCACGGATACTTATAAAAGAAAGCACTATTCTTCTTATTATAATATTCTATATATTATATTTTAATATAAAAAAAAACTGTCCAACTCCAAGCAGTTAGATGGCTGGAGGCATTAATAGCAATTTCAACTGATTCTCATCTCAGGGCGGCAAATACCAAACACCGATGACACTCACCGGGCTTTCTTCATTTGAGTGTCAGAGGTTAGGTTTAGCCAATAAAACCTCTTGGTTAAGGTTACCACGGTTACTGAAAATGGCAGCAACATGGACATGTTTTTTTTTTTTTTTTTTTTTTAACTTCACTTTTATAATTTAAACATTTAAATGTTGTGTAATTTAAATGTGACTTTACTTACGCTGGTATTTGTGGTACTGAGAACAAAACGCAGAGTGAGAGCTCCTTGCTTTTCCCCCCGTTTTCTTTCTCTGATTTTCTTTCTTGTATTTATTCTCCTTCTCTCTTCCCTTGTTCTTTCCCCAGCAAGCGTTCAATGCGACCGCCGTGGTGCGGCACATGCGGCGGCTGCAGCTCGGCAGCAGCATGGGCAGCAGCATGGACGCCGCCAACCCGCCGGCCAGGATGAGCCCGGCCTCCAAACCGGCCCAGACGGCGGCCCAGGGCCAGAGCTTGACCAGCAGCCAGAGCCCGGCGGGCCCGGAGCAGAACAGCAGCCAGGCGGCTCCGAGCCAAAACGCCAACGCGGCCGCCAGCAAGACGCCCTCCATAGACGGCAGCAACGCAACTCCACGCAAGGAATGTGAGTTCAGGCCAACGGCGTCGCTCCGGTTAGCTCGCCAGAACAAAATATGTGAGACCCTCAGGAATCACAAGATTAAGGACACAGATCAATACGATATTGATATTTAAGGGCCAATACCTAATACCAGTTATTAGAATATCAAAGAATACCAATAACCAGTAATCAGGGCTGATAGTCATTTGCAATAAATTGGAAAATTGCAGTGTCAAAATGTACAGTATTAGAAATACTATTACAAACCTTGATTTTTAATTTAATTAACATCTTTGCATTTGTGAAGAAATTTGCAAAGACAAAATTACCAGAAAATCAGTCAATAAGAATCAGAGAAAAGTACTAAAAATGCTCCTTTTTAATTGCAAGATACAACTATAGTATTGATAAAATGATATGTTTTAAGAGGAGATCACTGATGCTGGATTGACATCAGACTTCCTGTGTTTAAATGTGAAAGGTGTCTGACAAACATTGAAATAAAACTGTTTTTTTCTTTCTACAAAAACATGTAAATTGAAATTACAAAACAGATTATTGCAACGAGCTGAGGTGATGATTCCTCTATCCCTGTGCAAGACGGGTAGCTTCACTGTGTGAGCGACTGATATAAACAAGTGTTATGAAAATTACAGGTGGTTTTATACAGGATGAGCATAACGTAGCCCATTGGTTTTCATGTGAAGGCTTTGATGGGAATATACATAATTTCTGGTATGCATTTCGAGAGACCAGGTGTCACATTGATGCCTCCTCATTTGCATAAAGTTGAGGTCCAGGCTACCTTATGCAAATTACAGGTGTCTGGTGCGACTAGCCGCCTCGGGAAACTCCTGAGAAACTTTTAAACGAACCATCATCGATCTTATTTCAAAAATACTCAAAAGCCCCGCAAACACTTTAGGAGAGAGCAGCTGTCAATCATCAGGAGTGGCCACACCCATCGAGCGTCTAAATCAGGGCAGACACGCCCCATGACCTCTCGTAAACCCGTCAGTGTTCCCTGCTGATGCGTTTCAGTTCCTGACAGGAGCTAACCTCTGACTCTTCCCTCCCAGGTGTCACCGCCCCGGCCACGCCCTGCAGTCTGGCCTCCGCAGCCGCCTCGCCCGCGACGGGGGCGGAGCTCAGCAGGCCACACCCCTCGGCGGTGCCCGCCCCGGTGCTGACGGGGACCAAGTGACGCCAGGTCCCGCGGGGAACCAGCTGGGAGGCCACGGCGCTGTGAGCGAAGCGGGGGAGCAGACGGAGGACGACAGAAGAGGAAGAGGATTCCTTCCTCCTCGTCCTTCCTTCCCGCTCGTCGCCGCACTTCCTCTTGGACGCCACCCAGCCGGCTCCCCGCCCTGCCGAGCGGGAGCAGAGGACTACACACCCACCCACACCCCAAACCCACCGAGTCAAGCCACACGACGCCATACTGTCCGCCCGCCGCCCGTCCGCCCGCCGGGACGCCATGTTGGCCCCCGCAGCCGCCGCAGCACGGCCACTGACTTTCCCGAGGACGCTTTAAGGCCAGCTGTGATTGGTCGCCATTGAACGATGTTGAGCGCCGTGAGCGTGAGCAACATATCGTTTGGCGGTGAACGGCGGGGCGGGGCGGGGCGGGGCGGGGCAGGCGGTGTCATCGCTGTTATTCAATGTCAATCGACATCAACTTCCTTCTTGAATCTGGTCTTTCCTGCGCTGCTTTATTTAGCTTTACTCCCCACTTTTTCTTGACAGCTGGAAACTGGATTGTTTTATTTGTTCTTGTTACTATTATAATTTTAAAGGTGCAGTGTGTAGCTTTTAAAAAAATACAAACATTTTGTCAAATTATTTGTGATACCTCGTTATATTTAATGTAAAGTTAGTCAGCCTTTATTTCCCAGCAGTATTATTAGTACTCGTGCTTTCTCCACATTAAGACTACATTTCCCATCAGCCCCTTTCCTTCCTGTCCCTCCTCCCCCTCCCGGAAGGGGATAACCACACTTTTTCCAGTGGCCTCTCCCTCCTTCCGAAAGCTTTAGCTCCATTTCCCCTGGAAGAACAGCGCCCTCTTCCTGTTTTGTACCGTAAAGCAGTCGAGCACATTTAACTGGAAGGTCCTGTTTGCTTTCTGTAATTTAATTAACGAAAGCCTCATCGTTATTACGTCAAAACGCTACACACGGCACCTTTAATTGCACCTTTAATACCTTTTTACGTGTCCTTACGGAGCTTTGTTTGTTTGTTTGTGCTTTAAGAAGTGCTTTAAAAGAACCATACGACTGTTTGAGATGTGGTCACGCGAGAAAGCGCTTTATTATCTATTTTGCACAGGGAAGTTCAGATGCGTTCAGACACCGGTTAGACTCCTGGTTTTATCACACAAGAGAGTATATAGATTGTAAACTGTTTTCAAAAAAAAAAAAAAATTGCCAGAGCGGGAGTCAGAGCATTGCACGTGTTATCTGAAACATCCCGATGCATTTTATTATTTTCTTACTTTATAAGACTTTTATAACAATCACCCTTTAAGGGACAGACTTACAGGTTACTACGAAGCATGCAGCAGGTGTAGGGTAGGTTAAAGGACGGAGGTATGAACTGAAAAACTCTCTCCAATCCAGAGATACAAGACCATTTGGAGCAGTGGCGCATCGCAGTTTTTAGAGAAAGGTGGAGCGTGCCTGTCGGAAAAACTGTCGCTCTGATCGTTGAACCGCCCGCTGCGGTGGTTTTCCTCGCGGCGCTCGTCCCGTGTGGAGAAGCTGTCGCCTGCCTGCCGCGCTTCCTTCCCCCTCTCTTACTGAAGCCATGACCTTCACCTCGTGAGCCATCGCCGCCGCCGCATCGCCGAGCTGCAGCCCAGTCCAGAAGCGCTCAGGGAAAACTGCAGCTGCGCCGCGTGCTGGTGAAGAAAAAAAAAAAAAAAAAACGCTTTCCTGGTTTCTTCACTTTGCTGTAGACGTTTCAGTTTCAGGCGTTTGGGGGGGGGCATCACTGGTAACGTCGGACCAGGGCTCCAGAACCGCCTCGTGTTTTTGTTCGTATTTGGAGACGCTTCTGACGCCGAGCCGTTCCTCGCTGTCCGGAGCGGCTCGGTGTTCCGGTGGGTTCGGGTTCAGGTTGTAGATTTTGTTTCGAGGTGGCACCCAGCGGGTTCGTAGTACACGGTGCTCACTCACACATATCAGACTGTCGAGCTAGATGCAAACCTGCCGATCCCTTTATTGTGATTTGTAGCCAAAGACTGGGGGCGTAGGCGGTACGTAGAAAAATTTGGTTGACGATCGCAGAATTATATTAGTCCGATAGGAAGCTACAAAGAGACACGCTGTTCAAGAACGGGCTGAACTCAAATCTAAGGGCTGAACTCCAACTGCTAACGAAACTCATTTGAGCTCCTCCTGGTCCATGGCCACTTATTTTTATTGTTTCTTCCCGTTTCCTTCCTCTAATCCATTCAGATCTCATAAGAATGGCATCTGCAAGTATTTATTGGTGTTCATCTGTTTGGCACAACAGCTCGCTCAGATAGGGAAAAGTAAAAATCACAGGAATGCATATTAAATTGGCTTTTGACTTCCGTGAACTTGGTGTATTCGTCATATTCAGTCAGCGGCCGTTATGCTCTTCATCAAATTCTGTAAAGCTGCGAGTACAAGGTGCTGGATGCTGCATTAACTTTTAGCTTAGCTGTGTTGCATCTAGTGCATTCGACTCGTACTTTTAGTAAACCTACAAAAAGGTGTTTCAAACGGTTCAGCGCTAAACTTAGCTGTTGCCCTAGCTTAACAATGGTTAACAGAGGACCACATAGGCTGTTGGTTCTAGGAACGTTCATTGAAAGTTCCTGTGTAACGTTCCTGGGTGTAAAAACGGAAAGTTCTTCTGACGTAAAGCGGACGTTCCAGGGCGTTGTTGGAGGGTCACCCAAAATTCTCCCAACAGGGAACCACCGGGGAGCGTTACACAATGAACCCCCCCAAAAAATATGACTTGATCGGGTTATTGGAGTGCTTTGGGAACGTTTTGGGAATGTCCTGGGAATGTGATGAATGAAGGGGAGTTTCATCTTGCCACTTTCGCCAAGAGCATGCTCAGGAGGGAATCTGTTGGGTTTCTTTGTTTGTTTTTTCTGCTGTAATCTGTAGAGTGTGGTCTTTACCTGCTCTACCCGTAAAGCGTCATGAGATAACCTTTGTTGTGATTTGACACTATATAAATAAAGATTGATTGATTGATGTTAGCTGATATTTGCCTTCAGAAATTGAAAAAGTCCCACCCTGAGTGTGACCTAAGAGCATAATGGCCACCGTGTGAATTCAGTAAATTGTCTCGTGTGTTTTAAACGCAGCCTCACGTCACCTAAAAAAAAACACAACGAGGGGTCGCAAATGTCGACTCTGTCAGTATTTGTTCTTGCATCCGATATAAGCTGCAGGGAAAACAAAACAAAACAGAAAAACATACGTAAGAAGTGCAAGTCGACTCGCCAACGTTAACTGTACGACTTCAGTCAGTATCGACCTGCTGAATGCTTGACTGCTTATGTATGTTGATTAATAGAAGTTATGTTTTGTTTTTGCTGGAATGAAATCCAAACACGCATGATTTGACCTCTGACTTTTGAAAAAAAAAAACACCCAGGAACTGTTTAAAGGTTCACATGATCCCTGTCCTGCAGAATCCTCCTGTGCACAAAATCTGCTTTTCCACAATTAAGAGAAGCTTGCTGGGTTTCCCACAGTGGGTATTTACATGCACCTAGACACTCTCAATAAAAACCTTATTAAGGAAACTCTCCAGGCATGCCTGAATCCCTGTTGGGACGGGATTAGTTTTACAAGCGAGGCGAGGCGAGGTGAGGAGCGTCCAAATCTGCCACGCCGCTCATTCATCTGAGCTTTGTGTGCCAGGGTGAGAAGTTAACTTTGTACTTTCTTTCTTTCTACAGGCGGTTTTATTGATTTGTTTTATTTGAAATCATGAAATCATTTAAATATTTGTTTTGAGGATTTGCTGTCATGTAAATGGTAGTATGCCGTCATATAAAGAGGGTAATGATGCGAGAAGGTTCCTGCTGCTTCAGGCCTGTTTAATTGCTTTCTTATTGCAGTCGCTCCATTTTCTCCACCAAAACGAGCTGGAAAATGTGCAGAATTGTAAAAACATTTGGACCTGGCGAAATCCAAGAATGCTACTTCTAATTACTGATGGCATTTATTTTTTTTTCTTTTGCTGCCTCGTTTTAAAATTCACAAGCTATTTATGGACTTTAAATGACATTTTCACCCCAGGCCCTTGTTAATTTCTGACCCTGGTGCTTGGCCAAGCCAGTAAAGATGTCAGCCTGCCACACTTAGAGTTAAACAGCCAGTAAACACAACTCGTCCCAGGTGAGCTGACTTCCCCGCAACTGTTTGTGAACATCATGTCATTTCTTTTTTTGTCTGGGAATTCTCCTCAAATTGTTGAAACGGAGCTGAGATCAGTGTTGCTGTGACTTTTCTCCGCTCAGTTTGAACACGTCCACCTCGCACTGCAGAGGTCACGCTGCAGAGGTCACGCAGGTGCATGCTGCATTTTTGGCGTGTAAGCCGACACTTCCAGCTCTGTCATTTTGGAGTCACGATGTCATGAAAAGTCGTCCAGAACCCTGAACGTGATTTTTGCTCAATCTTTTCATTCATTTGAGCATGTAAACACCATAACTACACAGTTTTTACATTTATTTTTCTTAATTAATGGGCTCATTTCATCAATGATGACATGAAAAGCAGCCGTGCATGAATATATTCTGACTCTCTTCATCCGATAATCCATGGTACTTCTGATTCTTTGAACCATGTTAAGGGCTTTTTTTTAAATTAAACTACCACTTTAATCTGAGTATCCACTGTAACCACAATATTGTGTGCATGTATACATACCCATTGATAGCTATGCATTTTAAAAAAAACAGTTCTCAGTGCACTGTCAGTGGTTAGGCCTTGGGTCAGGAAACAGGGAGACAACGTCAGCAGTGAGCGGCAGTAAAAAAAAAAAAAAAAACAATTTAAGAATGAATAAATAAATAAATTTTAAAAATCCAAACTGGAGTTAAGAGTGTTTGAACTTGCAGGACAAACACAGCGGAGCTCTGTGCAGGATCCTGAGCACCTACAGAAGTGTTAACCTTCCCACAATGCCTTGCTTGCATCAGACTTAGAGATAAAAAAACTGAAAATCTCCATGAAACGACCTCGACTTCCTGTCAAATAGCCTTACCCTTGGGAATAATAAAGTATCTATCTATCTATCTATCTATCTATCTAACTAACAGCGACATCATCCTGCTCTAGTGGCTGGAAATTAAAATTTCAACCAATAAAACCTTCATAAATCTTTAAAAATCCTCTCTCGCTCATACAACAGCATATTAGGGCCATTGTAGGGAAAATAGTTGTGATAATATTCTGAGAAAAAAGCTCAGAATTTCCCAGATTAAAGTTGTAAATTTACGATAAAAAACCTCACAAATTTATTAGAAAAAAACTCTTGGATTGCAATTTCAAATTTGCACGTTTTCTTCTCATAAATTTAAGACTTTAATTCCAAAATAGTTTTTTCTCGCATATTTATGACTTTATAATCTTAGAGAATGTTATTATTATTATTTTTCTTGTAAATTTACCACTTTAATCTCAAATATTATGATTTTTTTTTTAATGTTATCCCCCCTCTCCTGGTTTTGCAATTTTTTTTCGCCCTACGTTGGCCTTAATATGCCGTCCTTCAAAATAAAAGTGTATTTCTCTCCCAAACTGAGATCCTGCTGGTTTGCTCTTGTGAATGATGCTCACCTGCTCCATGTCCCGCCTAAACTTCCTGTTTCAACAGGAAATACATAAAATCAAGACAATAAGAGTCCATTTCATGGGGTCTTTAAATTTAAATAAAAGACCTCAGTGTTCTTTTGGTTGCTTTGATTTCCTCGACTTCACCGTCCAACCGTCAACTCAGAATCAACACTCAGTAATATCATGCAGGTGAACATGTTAGAGGAATTATCAGGTTAAAATCACAATTAAAATGGCATTTTTAGAACCTCTCGCTCCTTTATTTTGATATCGGCCTATTTCCTGTTGAAATAGGATTGTTAGGGGCGGGGCTTAACACAGAGAGGTGTCGCTCAAAAGTGTCAGCCAATGGGAAATCAGTAAAAGGGGGGAGGGTCTGAAGATGTTTTGTTTTTATTGGTTGAACTTTAAGCTCTCATAACATCACAGGGAAAGCTACGCCATTTCCAAGGAAGTAATTTTGACATAGCCAAAGAATTTTTAAAAAAAATCTAAATTTAGAAAATTCTTTGGCACTTAATCATAAAACGGCAGATAACGGCATGGAAAATTAGTTAACAAGCTGAAGTCATTTTCATTGTGTTGTGACTTCAAGTAGCTCAATTTTGAATCTCAATCAACAGAAATATCCGATTAAAATAACATTTAAACGGCAATAATTAAAATTGACGATTTACATGAGGACCGTTTAGACTCAACAGACATGTGGAATTAGCGCGGTAAAAATAAACCAGTATTGTATATGTAGTGTCAGTTGAGTCTGTACAGTCCTCATTTTTGCATTTTTTGGCACTTTTATGATAAAGTTGATAAACAGTGCAAGCGACTGGTCAAGCAAAGGATTATGGGAAGGGCTCAACTGCACCAATGGGATTTTCAGTGTCACATTTTTATTATTATTATTATTATTATTATTATTATTATTGTTGTTGTGTTATTATTATATGAGCTACATTTTTTGAACGGGTGACCAGGCTCTTCGATTCTCACACAGCTGATGAATCGTCCACCAAACGCTGTAAAAACGCTTTTGATTGGTTACCGCGGGTGCAGGCGCAGCGTCTGTCGCCGGGCAGATTGGCAGGGAGAGAAGACGGTTCAGGTTCAGGCTCCTCTGCGGCTTTTGCTCTCGTTCTTCTTTTTACTGAAGGTTCGATAAAGTTTAAACAACAACAAAAAAAAAAAAAAGAAAAAGAAAAAGAAAGAAAAGAAAAAACTTTTATTGTTTTCTGAATGACTCTTTCCAATGACGAAGATGCTACTTGTAAATAGATTGTGAATATGAATGATCGTTTTCAAGATAATATTTACGAATGTTGTGCTGTTGAAGCATGTGTGTGTGCGTGTGAGAGTGTGTGTGCGCGAGTGTGAGTGTGTGTCAGGGGAGTTGATTGTATTCTCTATGGAATGTTTAATGTTTAAGCTGAAATCCCCCTTTACTCCCCGGTGCAGTTTGCTTTCATGCGGCGCTGCTCAGTCCAGTGCCATCAGTGTTTCCACCACCGCTCCGACTCACAGGTGACGGCGTTGTTCACCAAACTCAGGCTTCTGTTCGCCATCCTGCGGGGGGGAAACCCAAAGCTGTGACCGACTGGAGATCACACGCCGTCCCGGAGGCCGAGGAGGCGCTCCTGTCGCTCAAAGTGCATCGTCACAAAAACATGAAAATACGAGCATGTCGGCAAAAAGTGCTTAAAAAAAAAATCCAACCTCACCGCGAGTGTTTGCATAATCCTATATGCCCGTGTATGATGTTTGTATCGCTGTTATGTAAAGACCCACGGAGGAGGGGGCGCCCACGTGGCCTCGACGAGCCGGGGCAGATCGAAGGTTTTAGCTCGACAGTAACTGGATGCAGAAATAATCAAACTGGTTTTACTGGAGACAAACAGTCACAGTTTTCCAGATTGAAACATGCATAGCTAACGGAAAAAAAAACATGCAGATGGAATTAAACATGAAAATATAATGTAAAATGTAAATATCATTATTTACTTGGTTCATTTATATGACAATGGCATTCATGAGACTGGCTAACTAGCATACCTAGCAACTGGCTAGTATGGCTAGTTTGAACTTTAAGGTCAGCTAGGCTAACTGGCTAACCTAGAACTTATTTTGACTCAACTGTTTTGTTATATAAGTTCCATATACAAGTTCATAACGTCATATACGTTACATAAAAACACATATATGCAATTTTCATAATGTTAGCCAACTGGTTTCAGACCAGTGATGCCAGTTTGCTTCCCTGGAAAGTAGCCCGGCTGTTTTTGTCCAAAATTAGCCGAGCGCGCGGCCAAGATCATCATCTGACTGATCTGAATAAGACAAATTAGGCAAATGAATTCAGATCTACAGATTAAATACACATTCATTCATAATTATGACATTCATCATGTTGGAAGGCCAGCAGCTAGCTAGTTAGTAGTTAGCTGGCTAGCTGTATGGCTAGTGTGCACTCTCATTAGCTAACCTAAATAAGCAAGAATGATCAGTTTAAAAATATTTGGTAGTTTTTTCTTTGGGTTTCAGGTATATATCAAAAAAATAACTTAAACTTTTAATGTAACAACATCTGTTTGGTTTAATGACAGACAGAGTTGGTTTGCATGGTAAAACGAGTGTTAAATTTGTATTTAATTGAATTGATCCTTTTCCAGGTACGTTATTTACCTCCGACTTCGTGCTGACTTTCAGTAAAATATGAAATCTCTGGTTATGTGTCGGATGTTGATTTGGCTGCTGTGAACCAGCTGGAAGATGGAATTTACAGTAAATACCAAATGACATGAACGTGGTATTATTTGAATTAGACAAGTAGAGAATAATATTTGAGCATTACTGTCGGGCACCAGTTGATTGACCAATGGGGTTTCACCACAGCATTATCAACAAAAATCAGTAATAATGATAATAACACAAACCTGGCTCGGAGGTGAATCCTTCCACCGCCGAGAAACGTTTGCACAGGAAAACCTCCAATCTGCTGCTCGGTGGGCGTGTCCTCGTGGGCGTGTCCCTGTGGGCGTGTCCTCCTTGTCCAGAGCCGCCTGATTGGCCGGCTGTATTTACTCTCTGCATGTGACCACGACAAACTGCCATCTTGTGCACCGGTGTCACGTTGACGACACCCTCATGTCTCCGAGCCGGCGCTGCCTGCCGCTCGTACTGTGCTGTGATGACGATGATGACGATGATGATGATGATGATGATGATGATGATTACAACTTTCTGTTAATGGGGCTTGTATATCCGATGCCTTCGACAATCATGTGCACATATCAGAGTTACCATGACGACAGAGGCCAGAGCGACTGATTGTGTTTCGTTGATCTTTTCTCCTGGAATAAATCCTGAATGATCGTGACGTCGCTCCTCTCCTGGCTCTTCATTTGGTGTGTGTGTGTGTGTGTGTGTGTGTGTGTGTGTTTGTGCATGCTCATACAATTAGAGGAATACTCTGCAACGTTTTGGGTGAAATCCACCTTTTCCCCAGACTGGGACCAGATGTTGGACACCATTTCCATCTCTGGACGACCAGCGGTTCAGTTCCTATGAGTAGCATTTCATGTTAGCTTAGCATAAAGACTTGAAGTCTATGGGAGTCGTTAGCCTGGCTCTGTCAAAGTGAATAAATAAACCTCACAGCAGCTCTGAAGCTGTCTGAGTCACATCATGAGGATTTGAAATACACAGCTTAGAATTACAAAATCACAAAAAAAGAGTCATGTGAGGAGTTGTTGGAGTATTCCTTTAATTTTTTTGTGACTTTTCATTGGTATATTTTCATCCTGGCAATTCCAATTATCCTCTCTGTTCCTCATTATATTTTAAATTCCTGTTGGAGAGACTGATTCTTTAAACTGACTCGGGTCATTTGCAGTCTAAAAGTAATGAACTGGTTCCTCTTGTGGTTTGTTTGACCCAGTCCCCGCTCCTGCAGGTTTTGGTTCCAGCTCTCCTCCTGCACACCTGATCCAGTGAAGGTCTGTTTCAGCCAATCAGCATGAAGCCCTGAAACGGACCAGGTGTGAGAGAGTAGAGCTGAAACAAAAACTGGGTTGGGCCCCACCTGTGTGTCTACGTCATTTATCAAATATTTCTGTTGGCCCCCGTGTAAAATGTTGAAAAGTTAATCAAAAATTAACTGGAGCCAAACTCAAATCCCCAATTCAAAATGTGACGAGATGCAGAAATTAAAAATTCACTGTGGCTCACGTCGCTTGTGGAAAATAAAGTTCAAGCAGTTGGAATTATCTATTTAAGAAAATTAGACAATCAAGCATGAAATTAGCTATATAATTCAGAATCGAACATAGAAACAAAATGAATCTAGAATAAATACAAATGAGTAGTTTTACTATACAATTAAAGATCCCATGAAACAGACTCTTACTTTGTTAATTTGATGTATTTCCTGCTGAAACAGGAAGTCTGGGCAGGACACGGTGCAGGTGAGGATTCACACTGACAAGAGCAAAGAAACAGGATCTCAGTTTGGGAGAGAAACATGCTTTTATTTTGAAGGGAACAGGTGGATGAGAGAGATTTGTGAAGGTTTTATTGGTTCAAATTTTAATTTACAGCCACCAGTGCAGGATGATGATGTCACTGTTTAACGAGGGTCATGTGAGGTCGTTTCATGCTGGTAATCTACAAGCAGCATTTAAAATAAGCAGATTAATGAATTATTTATTAAACTACAAATCAATTAAATTCTTGTTCTTTCACTTCATTCTTGCTGCTTGTGCTGTGTGTGCATGTCAGCCATCTTTTCACTGAATCTAATCTAATCTAATCTAATCTAAAATCTGATTTGGAGCCTGGATTACTGAGCCGGCCAGTCATCAGCGTGTGGATTTAATCAGATTAACATCAGATTATTACCTCACACAGGTGTTAAAACACAGAAGACCTGTGTGTGTGTGTGTCTGTAGGTAACCCAACAAAATCACACGCTGAGGACGACACGGCGAGCCACAGAACGAGAGGGGGCGGCCTCAGTGACAGAAAATCTGCTGGAATATTTCCTTCACTTCCTGGATGAAACTTTGATGTAAAAATATAATAAAATGCGTTTCGTGTCGTTTCTCAGGGCCTGAAGCGTCTCGTCTGTGTTTGCTGTGAGAAAATAAGCCAGAAGGGCGAGCGTGTGATTTTTTTGCATCATTGTCCCTTTAATGCTCTCAGCTGTTAGTGTGTGTGTGTGTGTGTGTGTGTGTTCCTGCCGAGCTGTGCTAACTGCCTGGAGGTTAATTAATACCGCTAATTACAGGGAGGATAAACACCTTCATTAGCAGAGTTTATCACTTCCTGTCCTTTTCATCACCTCCCTCTCTCTCTCTCTCTCTCTCTCTCTCTCCCTCTCCCTCTCTCTCTCTCTCTCTCTTTGTCGTGATTTGTCGTGTTTTTATTTTCCGGCTCGGCCTCGTGATGTGACGCTTCACTCGCTTCCCTCCGGGACTTTTTGTTTTCAGGAGGTTCAGGGACGTCCTGCTGCTCCGAAACACATTCCATCCACCTGATGGACCAGACACACACACACACACACGCACACGCACACGCACACACACACACACACACGTCACTATCTGTCTTTGCAATCTCCATGAAGTTGTAAAGCTTAACCGAACCACCATCGCTCTCTCTCTCTTTATCTCACTGTGTGTGTGTGTGTGTGTGTGTGTGTGCATGTGTGTGTGCATGTACATGTGTGTGTGTGTGTCTGGGTATCCAGATGTCAACTGTTGAGGTCAAGTGAGGTCAAACGGTGAAATGAGACAGACACAGAGAGAAACCCTGTTCCTCCTCTCTCTCTCATTAAAATGTAAATTATATTAAAAAATAATAATAAATGATGTCATCTGTAATATGATTCAGCTCGTTAAAGTGACATTATTGGATTTCTTCTGTCTCTACAATCTGTTTAAAGTCAGCTGCATCAGTGACTCTGTGGGAGGAAACGCCTCCAGATCGGATTTCAAAATCAAACCTTCACATTGACGCCGACGTTCATCCAGCTGAAGTTTATATGCAGAAAATACAATCATATGAACATATTTCATCCTGAACATGGATCTGTGTGACTGAATCAAAATCTCACAAAACCTCCTTCACTTTTCATGACCGGCGAGCGCCGCCCGCCCACGGGAGTTTCATTTTAAACGAGAGTCCGATCGCTACGGCGGCGTTTCAGGGCCTCGGCGGCGAGAAAAGACATGATGGAGCCAGGAGAGGGCGCTGATATTCAGAGGAGAAACAAAATGAATTTCCAACATTAAAGTTGTAAATTTGCAAGAAAAAACTCACAAATTAATGAGAAAAAACTAGAAAATTCAGAGATTATAAAGTCACAAATTTGTGAGGAAGAAAAAAAAGCTACTAAAACGCACCCTACGACGGCGTATTAGGGCCAATGTGAGGAGGAAAAAAGTCACGGAGCCGGGGGAGGGGCTGAATATTCTGAAATTAAATCCATGAAATTTGTAGATTTACAAGAAAAAAAAAACTTTGATATTCTCTGAGAATATCACGGTAAATTTACAAGAAAAAAATCAGGAATTTATGAGAAAAAAAATTCTGAGATTCTGAGATTAAAAAGCAACAAATTTGTGAGAAAAAAATCAGAAATTCAGAAATTTAAGTTGTAAATTTACAAAAAAAAAAATGAGAATATAACTAACTCACTATAAGAAAACTATTTTTTCTCATAAATTCTCATAGAGTTTTTTTTCTCAGAATATCACCCCCCACCCCCCAACGGCCCTAATACGCCGTCATACACACAAAACAGGCGTGTGTGTGTGTGTGTAATATTCCGAGGAAAAAAACCTCAAAATTTATGAGATTAAAGTCATTAATTTATGAGAAAAAACTTGAATATTCTCTGAAATTAAAGTGGTAAATTTATGAGAAAAAAAACTCACAATTTTTTTCCTGTAAATTTAGAAAGTTAAATCTTGATCTTGTGATTTTTTCTCTCTGAGTATTTCTCTCCAAATCGACTCTCAGAAAATAATAATCCCGTCAGACCTGCAGCCACCGTCATGAGACGATGTTTCCACCCAGTGAGCGGCTGGTATTTACAGCAAATCTGATAGTGACTTAAACGCAGCATTTTACACAGATTACTGTAATTTTAAACTCTCTCTCTCTCTGACTCACATACAGCAAACACACTCTCTTACATTCACATATTAATTCTGTACCATGTTTCTGGTGATCACTCGACATTTTAATTTCCTCAACAGCAGATTACAGCCAGATTATCGCTCCAGGAACAGGAATAATCAAGGAAATTAGAGTTTAATTCTCTCTGAGGTGTTTTCTGTTTGGTTCTTTTGTCAGAGACACACAGAACATACAGTTTACTATCAGCAGAATTAAAAGTTTGTTCTTCTGTAGTTTTTTTTTGGTCCTTATTTGAGTAATCACATCCGCATGCAGACCACACAGCTGATTGGAGGAAGCTAAATTTTCTGTTATGATGTCGGATTTCTATGATGGCAAAACTTACATGACGCAAATAAAAAAAAAATGCACCTTATTTAAGTGTTTTCTCAGTATTTAAAGGTGTAATCTGCACAATCCTGTTTGAAATCAGTCTCCGTGTTTTGTTGCCGAACAGTCAATCAAACCGTGTGGGCGGGGCTTGTCGAAGGAGTTCCTGTAGGTGGCGCTTCTGTTGATTCCAAAACAGCAGACAGCAGAGATTATGAGCTAAATATAAGATGGATTACCGTCTCACTGATTGTGTATGAGGAGTGAGAGCCATAAAGATGCAGATTAGGATTTGAAGTGGGAGCTGATGTGTGAGAGGCCGCCCAGCAGCCCCTCCTCTTCCAGTCCAGGTGTGTTCAAAGTGCCGAGCCGCCGTAGCGAGCCGGCGGCGGCGGGGGCGGCGGCTCCTCCTGCAGTATGGCGTTGAGGTGATGCCCCGCCCGCCGCTCGGCCGCCCGCAGCCTCTCCTGCAGCTGCTGCGCCTCCTGCTGGGCGCGGCGCGTCGCTCGGCGGGCGCTCCGCAGCGAGCGCTTCGCCTTGCGGACGCGCTCCTTCAGCTGCCGGTTCCTCCGCTCGGCCGCCGCCAGACGCTCCTGCAGCGTCCGGCCGCGCTCCTCCTCCTCGAAGAGCGCCGCCTGGACCGAGGAGCACAGCAGCTGGGAGAGAGAGAGGGAGAGAGAGAGAGAGAGAGAGAGAGAGAGAGAGAGAGAGAGAGAGAGAGAGAGTCAGCTAACAAGTGCAACATAAAACAAAGGCCGTTTATAATATTTAAATGCTTTTTCTAAAGGAGACCGTACATTTTTTTCCATTTTGAACAATAACATTCAACTCTGAATTTTTTATTGGACATCACAGCGGTGCGTTCGTGCCACCGCAGGAAAAAACACACAGCCAGGGGAGGGGGGATAATATTAGATAATATAGAAAAAAAAGTCTTAATTTCCAGGATTGAAGTCGTAAATTTACAAGAAAAAAAACTCACAAATTAATGAGAAAAAAAAAAACGATAAAATTCAGAGATTATAAAGTCACAGATTTGCAAGAAAAAATTCAGAATTTCACAGATGATGAACAAACTAAAACACATGATAACGTATTAGGGCCAACATGAGGAGGGAAAAAATGACTTAGTAGAGGGAGGGGGCTGAATATTCTGAAAGAACTCTGAATTTCCAAGATTAAATTTGTAAATTTACAAGACAGAAACTTGGATATTAAAATATTATTAAAACGGTCAAGTTACAAGAAAAATATCAAGAATTTATGAGAAAAAAACTTGAAAACTATTGAATTTTTTTAAAAAAATAAATGTGTGAGTTTTCTCTCATAAATTGGCTTAAATCTCTGAAATTCTGACTTTTTTTTCTCTGAATATTACCCCTGACCCCCTGACCTCCCAATGACCCTAATACACCGTCATACACACAGCCCAGGTGTGTGTGTGTGTGTGTGTGTGTGTGTGTGTGTGTGTTTAAAACTCTCATTTTTCCAGATGAGAGTAAATCCCCAGTTGTCCCCTGGTCAGCTGGTATCGCAGTGTGTGTGTGTGTGTGTGTGTGTGTGTGTGTGTGTGTGTGTGTGTGTGTGTGTGTGTGAGTGAGTGAGAGTGAGACCCCCTGAGGAGCCTGACACCCTGCAGGACTTTGTCAAGTCAGAGGCCCTGATTTTCCATCTGATTGGTGAACAGAGCTGACCTCAACCTGTGTGTGTGTGTGTGTGTGTGTGTGTGTGTGTGTGTGTGTGTGAATATCTGACTAATATATCTTCAGTCATGTGTTTTCTTCTTCTGTATTATGTGGTTTTCACAAGGAAAAAAAGGAAAAATCTGTAAATAATTGCTGATAATTGCTAAAATGTTGCTTTTCTTCTTGAGGAATCACTTTCTTTATTTACTTATTTAATGTTTTTTAATCTTATTTTGTGCACATGTACATATATAAACTACTGTCATTTATGTTGTTTACCGCCTTTATCACATGCTTCTGAAGTGTCTTTGCTGCTTTGTGTCTTTTGTTTTCCTGTTTTAATCTTTAATCTTTCCTTTCCTTTTTCCTATTTCCTATTTTCTTTTTCCTGTTTTTTTTCCCCTAAATCCTTTCCTGTCCTTTAATCTTGATTTTACCTTCATGTTGTTTTTCTCTTTCTGTTGTTATTGTGCTTTACGGTGTCTGTCAAGTCACTTTGGAAACTCGGTTTTTAAAAGTGTAGAAATAAAGATTATTATTATTAAAATTAATCAAAACCAAACTGTGTGAATGAGCAGTTATTTAGTTTTTCAGCAAAATGATACAGGAACAGAAATCTCTGACTCAAACCGGTCATTTTTAACAGTGTGGACTCTTCATACAGGCTCACAGTGTGACACTAACACACACACACACACACACACACACACACTCACCACCTGTGAAAACATCCGGGTGTTACCTGCCTGCTGCTTAGCATCATCTGTACAAACAGTACTTAGAGGACATGTGAAGGCAAGCACACACACACACACACACACACACACACACACACACGTGCACATACAATGTCCTCAATGGCAAGTGCAGAAAAACATGAAAAGACTAAAAATTGAGGCATACACAGAAGGACACACACACACACACACACACACACACACACACAATGACCCATTCAGACTTAAAGGGCCATTCTGTTGGTTTTTTACACGTCTTTTCAAAGCAAATCAAGGACATCTAAGTTATTGAATACTGACCTGATTTCTTTGTTTTTACATTTTGAAAAGTTCAGGTGAAACTTTATTTTTTTTTTTTTTTTTTTTAAGTTTAGAGGTCTGGGCCATTTGAGCACAGCTTATATAACAGGTTTTTCTTTGGGGACTATTTTCTGGTGATGTTAATTTTTGCTGTGTGGGTCTGAGAGAACACCAGAGTGGAACAGAGCACCGATCTGCTGTCAACAAACTGTAAAAAAATAAATAATAATAATAATTTCCAGACTTTTTGAGATCAGCAGGAAACCAGATCCACATGACGGGTTGGATTTTTCTGTCCAACGGCACCTGAACGCAACGCGGCTTGGCCAGCTTCACTGTTTCCATGGAGACTGATCTGATCTGATCTGATGTGAGTTTACACGCCACGACGCTTTTAATCTGAATAAAACTTTTCATTGTCTGACCTGTGCAAAGTGGCGCCACCTGCTGGGAAGCGTCTAATCTGCTGGAAATACAAATATAATCTAAATATAATCCAGGCTGAGTGATGTTGTCGAGAGCTGGCGCCCCCATCAGGCCGTCCATAAGACTGCACAAACGAAACCCGGCTGCTGGTTTGGGCTTTTATTCTTGTAACAGGAAGCCTTCGGACGCCTCCAGCAGCTTTTTGATTTGCTCGGCGGTTCGCTGGATTACGGCCTCGTTCGTCTTTTCTAAAATCTCGTCTGAACAACAAACACGAGCGGAAAGAACAGATTTAATCCAGCCAGAGAGAAACCAGCAGATTAACAGATTACATGGTTATTAGCTGCTGATGTTTTCCTATTGAACAGATTATCAGATCATTCCCTGTGATCTCGGTCTCTAATGATCGATGTGGGCTTTTATTTTAATTATTAATTATCTGAAACGACCACTGACAGAACTGCAGCAGGCATTCTCGCTGTGGATTCATCAGCTCAGACAAGTTTCAGGCTGATTTTTCAGTCTCATGATGTTCATTTTGATTTTCATGAGTGAAAACAAAAAAAAAAAAATCACATTTAGACGTTTAAAAGAGTTTGGTTTGCTCTGTAAAGTGATGAGCGGTGATGTGGAGGTAAACGAGCTGCAACATGCAAAACATGACGGGGCTCCTTTAAAGCGCCTTACAGTCTCTGAGAGGTTGCACAGCTTAACTGTACCGCCGTGTGTGTGTGTGTGTGTGTGTGTGTGTGTGTGTGTGTGTGATAGAGAGAGCCTGAACGAATCATTTATTTTTGCAGATTCTGGTTTGTTATTTGAACATTTTTGCCTGCCTTCTTGTTTTCTTCTCTTTTCATGAAGAAACACTCAACAGAACAGAGAACAGAGAGAGAGAGAACAAAGAGAGGGAAGGAGAGAAAGAAAGTCGCTGTTGAGAAGAAAATAATCTCAAACAAAGTCGTGATTTCCAAACGATCAGGCGAAGCAGAGCATCTCCCGTTTGAGCTGCCAGCTGTTCCACTTTAACGAGGAAAACTGTTCCTGAACCACCTGAAGCCACTTCCTGTTTCCTCGGGCCGCTCCAGATGTTCCCAGCAGCCACTTCCTGTTTCCTCGGGCCGCTCCAGATGTTCCCAGCAGCCACTTCCTGTTTCCTCGGGCCGCTCCAGATGTTCCCAGCAGCTGCAGCGGAGCCTGGTACCAGAGAGGAACCGGCTCAGGATCTAAGACGCTCTCAGGGCACCGCTGATGGCCCTCTCCTGCTGCCCGGTGTCCACTCGGCTCATCTGGACTCTGTTTGGAGTCTGGGACAGTCCGCGGCCCCCTTGTGGTCAACTGAGAGAAAAAAATGTAATCTGTTCTGTCGGATTATGAATCTGTGCCGACGGGTTGGCACAATCTGGAATCTGAGAGTGGAGTTTACCAATCCACAGGACAGGATAGTATCTGCTAAAGTGAGACTCGCAAAACTTGTGTCATAGTTGATAATCTATCCATGTTAAAAAAAAAAAAGTCTTATGTGTATTAATATTGTTAACGTGCTGCCATTTTGACTTGGTCTTAATTTTTTATTTTTTAAAAAGTTCTGCAGGTCCTTGAGCACGTTCCAGGGGTTGTTGAGGAAGTTTCACGGGGTCCTTGAGACAGTCCATGGCTCCCAGCAGCTCAAGAGGAAGCTCCATGGGTCCTTGATGGTGTTCCAGGAGTATCTGAGGAGGTTCTTTAGGGGGTTCTGTGGGTTGATGAGAGCACAGGAATACTTAATGAGGTAGTGGTCTTTGAGGAGATTTTAGGGGTTCCTGAGGAGGTTTCAGGGATCTTTGAGGACATTCTGGTGGTCCAACAACCTCAAGTGGTTGAAGAGGAGGTTCCGTAGGTCTTTGAGGGCGTTCCAGGAGTCCTTGTCCTCGCAGAGGTTCACATGGTTCTTCAGGAGACTGCAGGGGGTCTTGGAGGAAACTCTTGAAGAGGTTCGAAGGGTCTTTGTAGATATTTGAGTGAATTTTGAGAGGCGTTCCAGGTGTATTAAAAGAAGGCCAAAGGGTTCTAAGGGGGTTCCAAAGGACCTTAAGGGGGTTCCAGGGCTCCGAAAAAGATTCCACAAGTTCTTGAGGAGGTTCTAGTGGTGTCTGCAGGACTTGAAGGAACAACTTGACTTCACCACCACCATCCCGATTTTAGTACAAATACTTTCTACACCTATGTAATTATACTGTGTGTGTGTGTGTGTGTGTGTGTGTGTACCCGGCTGTCCTCCTGAGCAGCGTCTGGCTGCAGATGGAGAACTGGAAGAGGCTGGAGAAAAAAAAAAAAAAACACTTGTGTGCGGCTCTGGTGGAGAACGGGGGTAAAAGAGGAGTTTCTATGCGAGTCCACTCAATTTTACTGCTTGAAGATGTAACTAGTATCGTCCTGGATGTCTCCTAGGCCAGGCCGCTGTCCGCTGACTTGGGGGGAATAAACCTTTAAGTCGGCGGTGGCTCACCCCCGCCGGCCGGCCTCAGGCGCTGTGCTCCCTGATGACAGGAGGCTCTGAGCTGGAGGTAATTGAAGGCTTCAGAGGAGGAGGAGGAGGAGGAGGAGGAAGCGTCTCGTCTGGTTCCCACCACCTCGCCAAAGCTGTTTGTCTTTGACTGAACTTTAACTTGAGCACCTGAAGGCGTCGTGAATCCTCAGAGACCAATCACAACGCAGCACAAGACATCTGAGGCTGTGCTGGTCAAACCGAGAAGAGCCAAGAGCGGATCCTCCAGACAAGAGACGGGAAAAGTTACCATCAGCAGGTCTTGGGGTGGTGGGACCAACAGTGACGCCCACGGCGCCCCCTGTTGGCCACATTTTCACTCCTGCATGAAGGCTGAGGCTCCACAGATCGGCCTGTCGCTGTCTGGCTCATCAGCAAAATCACTGACCTGACAGCCGAGAAGAAGAGCAGAGAGGATCTTTGATCAGAAATGCTGTCACACCTTCCCAGTTTGGTGATCAGAGGCTGCGAGCAAAACACTCCTGACTGCTGATCTGTTCTTTTCTGGGTTGAGTCGGTTTCTTTCTGATGCATAAAGAGGAACATCGTCATTACTGCTGTGCACAACATGACTGATGAGGGTCAGACCCACATGTTCAGCTCTCAAACTCTTTATAATGTTGTGGCTCGTTTAGTCCACAGCGTCTCCATGTCTCGTCCAATCCCGTGAAACCGTCTCCTGGCCAATCAAAGGGACTGTACAGCAGGAGGCGCTGTTACTCAGTGAAAGACAAGCAAAGAAAAAGAAAAACACCAAAGATGTGTTCAAGATAAATTCTTATTTGTTCAAAATAATCATTTCATCTGTCATCCAGTCAAACAGCTGCATTTTTATTTTATTTAATTTTATTTAATTTTATTTTGTTTTATCTCATTTGATTCTTTTATTTGTGAGTAGGCATGTATTTATTTATTTTATATATTTTTAAAAATTGATTTATCTATTATTTTATTTGGTTTATTTATCTTTATTTGTTTATTTATTTAT
>NC_044002.1:25727399-25739899 GCF_902150065.1 Myripristis murdjan | reverse complement strand
CCGGCAGCCCTCGCTCAGCGGCCGCCACTCGGACGGCAGCTGGCAGCCGCGCGTAAAGGCGCCCGGACGCGCAAAGAGGCCGAGCGCTGCGAGCAGGAGAGCCGAGAGAAACATCCCGAAGCAGCCGGAGGAATCACTGTCTGGTAGCTGGCCCAAAGTTTGAACTATGTCCACTGGAGCAAAACTGATATACTTCACTTATCAGTAAAAAAAAAATCACTGCCTTTTCTGCACAGAATCAGTCCACATCTCCAGGCTGGATGAAGTGCGAACAAAAAGCTGAAAGAAAAATGTTGCAGAATGAAAACAGCTGCCAAAACTCGTAGGGATGCTCTGCTTGACTGAATCCTGACGTAAAGTCACTTTTCACGCTAATTTGGCTTGTGCACTGCAACTAAACTTGCAGGGTTTTCCGCATTTCCAAGTTGGTTAAAGAGAACGTAAAGAATCATCCAAGTGGCTGCAGCTGCAGAAAACCATGAAAATCCAACCTGCTGCTCCGAGCAACTTCTCATCCCCTCAGTCAGTCAGCCAGTCAGTCTGTCTGTCAGTCTCTGCCGCTGGTGAAGCAGGAGCGCACATGCTGCGTTCAAGTGCCGCTGGGAGGGTCCGACATTTCGACTCAACTTCCCAGTTGAACTTTCCTGTGGATCCTTGAAGATTTTCCGAGGGTCTGAGGAGGTTCCAGGAGCCTTTAAGGAGGTTTCGTGTTTTTTAAGAGGTTCCAGGGATCCTTGAGGACAAAGCAGGAGTCTTTGAGGCAGAAGTCTTTTAGGGGGTCCTGTGGTTTTTGAAGAGGTCCCAGGTATCCTTGAGGACATTCTAGGAATCATTAAGGAGATTCTATGAGTCTTTGAGGACATTCCAGGAGTCTTTGAGGAGATTCTATGAGCTTTTGAGGAGGTTCTAGGGTTTTTGAGGAAGTCCGACAGGTCCTTGAAGAATTTCAAGGAGTCTTTCAAGGAAGTTCAAGGGGTCCTTCGGGACATTCCAGCAGTCTTAGGAGAGGTTCCTGGAATATTAAAGGAGGTGCTGTGGTTTTTGAAGAGGTTCCAGAGATTTCTGAGAGCGTTTCAGGGGTCCTTGGGGATATTCCAGGAGTCTCTGAGGAGGTTTTAGGGGTCTGAGGAGGTTACAGGGTTTATGAGTAGGTTCCACGTGCCCTTGACGCCATTCCAGTAGTGTTTGGGGAGGTTCTAGTAATATTTGAGGAGGATCCAGATCCAGTTTCTCAGATCCTTGAGGGTTCTGTGGGTCCTTGAGAGAATTCCAGGGGTCCCTGAGGAGGTTTCCCGGATCCTTAAAATCATTCAAGTCCTTGAGAAGACTCAAGGGGCCTTCTAAGAGGTACGGGGAGTTCTTGAAGAGGTTCCATGGTTTTTGAGGAGGTACCAAAGGTCCTTGAGGACATTCCAGCAGTCTTTGAAGAGGTTCCAGGAGTCTCTGAGGAGGTTAGGAGTCATTGAGGAGGGTCCTGGGTGTTTGAAGAGGTTTCACGGGTCATTCCAGAAGTCTTTGAAGAGGTTACATGGTTTTGAAGAGGTACCAGGAGTTTTTCAATCAGTTCACAAAGAGGTTCCACAGAGATCCTTGAGGGTCCCAAGGCCTTGAAGCTGGAGTTGTAGGGCCTCCAGAAACATGAGGAAGAGCTCCATTTTACTATTATTGCACCCACTGGGTTTCAATACAATAAGAAGATTCTACACCCAGAGTTGTTCAATACAAAATTACATCTGACCACTGAAAACAACTGTAATGTGATTCCCTAGGAAATTAAACAAACAGGAATAAGGATCTGTTTGGGTCCTTGACATGGGAAGTTTGGGAAGGATGATGAGATTTCCAAAATAAACAGTGCCTATACCTCCAGCGTGCAGTCTGGCAGACAGATAGGTACAGACAGATTATCATCAGAGCCAAATTTAGGCTGTTAGGCTGTTATGGCTCCCAGAATGTAGCTTATTAGGTGTCCAGACAGTTTTTCATATTAACTTTCCTGATAACTCTAGCCAAACATGTCAGAGGTTGCGGCAAATTTTAAACAACTAGAATGGATTTTCTATTAGACAGCACTGCCATCTAGTGGACAACGGATGAACTGCACTATTTTGTGTTTAAAATTTTCGAGCATTTGTTTATATGTGATGTCATGCAATGCTGGGATATTATGTTTATGATTTTAAGGTTGACCAGGTTGAAAAAATAAAGGGCCTAAAGCAAAAAAATTATTGTGGTATTTTGATTTCCTCCAACATTCCTATGGCAAAATGTTTAAAACACTTAATAGTGACTTTTAGTTCTGACACTACAACAGATTGTTTTCCTTTATTGTTCACTGCTGCAGATGTTCTGGTGGTTATTGCTGCTTTGTTTCTGCAAAATCTCAACGCTTCATTCAGATCACTTAGATTAACAGCGACTAATAGAGAATTATAAAAACATTTGGTACTTTATCCCTGATAGTATCCATATAATAACAATAATGAATTATGATGGCTTTTACTGTAGTGATCAATCGATATATTTTTATGTATAAATTTGTGTGGATATATGTAATCTATATGTAAATATATCAAATATGTAAATTTATAAATAGATAAATGTGTGAAATGTGAATAAAATACATGCATACCAAACAATATAATAAATATAAAGTATCATATAGGCAAATATATCATATACTAATGCAATGAGGTAAGGTTGGTGTGTAAATATGTGCAATTAACCATGAACATAGTTATCATAATCATTATTGTAATCATATCGTTGTAATACATTATAATTGCCATAATATTGCAGCTTGCTGTAATATTTGGTATGGTATCTCTATAACATACCTATAACAAATTGTGAGTGTCATTGGTACTGAGTGTATAGTAACCTTATGGTATATTTATATTTGTAATTATAATTATATTTATAATTCTTTGGGACTTTTTCTATGATTTTTTTTTCTCTAAAATGAATCACAGATATTCAGAGTTATTCCTGGGGAATGACGACTCATTTCAAACATCCCGGTGTGTCATTTTGGGAATCACCTTTTCACGGGAAATCCCGCTGTCAGCTGACCCTCCAGGTGACAAAACAATACCGGAAGTGACGCAGCAGCACTGATTTGTACAGATTTATAGATCATGAGGATGGGCGGTGTGTTGTGGTTTATGCAGGGACTCCGGCGGCGCGTCACGCCAGATCTGATCGATGAACGCCCCGTACGTTCTGATGTCACGACAAGGAAACGGTAACAATAAACCCAAACAAGTCAAACGTCCTCGAGCGAGAAGATTCAGCGAGGCCAGCACCGGAAGTATAGTACGGCAGTCTTCAAAATAAAAGTAAAAGTAAATGGTCAGGCTGATAGGATTGATCAGGAGAGCAAAAATATCACACACTGGGTTATAAAAATAAGCAACATAATCATTAAAAAAAAAAAAAAAAAAAGACTAGCTTCATTTGACCTGTTTCTAATGCACCTTTATTTCTAATGCACACATTTTTTTGTATTTTGTTTTCTCTTTCATATAATTTCACTAATGCTTAGATTTTTATTCTTTGGAAAATTTGAGCAATGGCAACTGACCCTTATTTCCTCAATATGCACTATATAGACAAAAGTATTGGACTCTTCATCACTGAATCCAGGTGTTTGATTCAGTCCCGTTGCCACAGGTGTATAAACTCTAGCAGCGAGCCAGGAGAACGTTCCCCGCCTCCAGGAGAATGTCCCCCGCCTCCAGGAGAACGTTCCCCGCCTCCAGGAGAACGTCCCCCGCCTCCAGGAGAACGTCCCCCGCCTCCAGGAGAACGTTCCCTGCCTGAGCGCATTGTGCCGACTGTGCAGTTTGCTGGAGGAGGGGTCACGCTGTGGGCTGGTGTTTCTGGGCTCGGCCTCGGCCCCTCAGCTCCACTGAAGGGAAATCTGAACGCTTCAGCTCACCGACACATTTTGGACAATTCTCTGCTTCCAGCTCTGTGGGACCAGTTTGGGGAAGGAAGGCCCTTTCCTGTCCCAGCATGACTGAGCCCCAGTGCACAGAGCAGCTCCATAAAGGCGTGGCCGGCTGAGTTTGGGGTGGAAGAAGTTGAGCGGCCCGCACAGAGCCCCGACCTCAACCCCATCCAGCACCTTTGGGATCAACTAGAACGGAGACTGGGAGCCGGGCCCTCTGGTCCAACATCAGAGTCTGAGCTCACAAAGGCTCAAAACTCCCACAGACACTCCAACATCTGGCACAAACTCCCACAGACACACTCCAACATCTGGCACAAACTCCCACAGACACTCCAACATCTGGCACAAACTCCCACAGACACACTCCAACATCTGGCACAAACTCCCACAGACACACTACAACATCTGGCACAAACTCCCACAGACACTCCAACATCTGGCACAAACTCCCACAGACACACTCCAACATCTGGCACAAACTCCCACAGACACTCCAACATCTGGCACAAACTCCCACAGACACACCCCAACATCTGGCAGAAACTCCCACAGACACACTCCAATAGAATAGAATAGAATAGAATAGAATAAAATGCCTTTATTGTCACTATACACACATGTACAATGAGATTAAGAGCAGCTCCTTTCAGTGCAACCATGTAATAAAAAAACAAAATAAAAAGATAGATTTCAATATAAATAAATGTAAGAAACATAAGATAAAATAAGTAAAATAAGTTATATATACAGTATGGAGTTATATATACAGTATGAATTCTGAAAAAAAAAAATATTGCACAGCATGGTCAGTGGTGATATTGCACATTTAAATAGTATACGGCTCTCCTTTTCAGTGCTTCCTCTCCAACATCTGGTAGAAAGCCTCCCAGAGGACTGGAAGCTGTTCTGCTGCAAAGAACCAACTCCGCATTATAGTCCAGTCATTTTATGAAAAAACCTAGGACAAATTGCAAGAGAAGCAAACTCAACTGATTTTGTATCCTCAGTTTGTCCTGAGTGAGGGGAAAAAAGTCCCAAGGAATCCCATTGGTGGAAAGTTTTGAAAATCACCTATTTATGACCACATATTACCAAAAAACACTGTTTTTTAACACACAGGGGAAAGGGGGTCAACATTTTACTTTCAGATATCACTATAAAAATTCACAAGTTGATTACACACACAAAGACAAGAAAAAAAGTCAATTACAAGTTCTTTGAATTATTCTGTTTACACATGCATATCACACATTATCTGATTTGATATGCGCTAATAAGGAATATAAGGAATAAATGCCAGAAGAGACATTTAAACAGTGGATTAAAAGGTCACTATATATATAGTAACCTTTTAATTCACTGTTATATAGTAACCTTTTAATTCAAGGTTACTATATATATAGTAACCTTTTAATTCACTGTTTAAATGTCTGTTCTGGCATTTATTCCTTATATTCCTTATTAGCGCATATCAAATCAGATAATGTGTGATATGCATGTGTAAACAGAATAATTCAAAGAACTGGTAATTGACTTTTTTTCTTGTCTTTGTGTGTGTAATCAACTTGTGAATTTTTATAGTGATATCTGAAAGTAATTTTGAACCCCGTTCCCCTGTGTATTAAAAACAGTGTTTTTTGGTAATATGTGGTCATATAGAGGTGATTTTCAAAACTTTCCACCAATGGGATTTCTTGGGACTTTTTTCCCCTCACTCAGGACAAACTGAGGATACAAAATCAGTTGAGTTTGCTTCTCTTGCAATTTGTCCGAGGTTGACCCCAATTTTGGCCTAAAATTACTGGACTATTCATGCCTCTGGATTTAGGATGGAGCTCAGAGTAGCTCCTGCAGGTGGAATAACACTTTAGTCCATGTGGTGTAGTTCTGATTCTGATTTTATTTTGGCGTTCCTAACCGGAAGTTCCGCTGCACTCTGTGCGCTTTGACGCAGACAGGAACGGGCGCAGACAGAGGAAACGGTGGGAAAGGTTGCACCAAACAGCTGCGGTCCGCCCGACTGTTTTTATCCAACATTGTGCAGTGGGATCTGTTACCTTGTTACCTTCACACGGCACCACAGGTGAGTTTTAAACAGGTGAAGCTGTTTCGGCGCAGACGTGACGCAGTTGCGCTCCGGTAAAAGCGCAGATGTGTTGTGTAACTCTGTGTTATCTGCAAACTTTCCACCGGCAGCGGCTGCAGAGGCCTGTCCGGCTGCTGAACTGAAACTAAAACCACTCCGATGAAAAACACTTAGTCACTGTTGGCCATTTAAAACCATTTATTTATTTCCACAGGGACTTAAAAGGTGTTTTGTGCTCCGTAGCGCGGCTAAAGGTAGCTCCTCCATGCCAGCGCTGTAATATTTCTACCGTAAATATTGTATTATCTCTGTGGGAGTTGTGTTGTGACCCTCCAAAAAACACAATTAAGAGATTATTATGTGTTAAAAGTGGAAATAAACGACGGACTGGCGGCTCAACATGGTCATTTCCTGTGAATGTAATGTAATGTAATGTAATGTAATGTAATGTAATCAGCAGCATGTGACCTGCTGATAAACGCTGCTGTTCTCCTGCTGCAGCCCACAGCTGAGTCACTGATTAACTCAACATGCTGCTTTTTAATTTTTTATTTCTCTTAAATACTCGGGCTGGGACCATGTGCCCGATTTTATACTATTGCGATACTGATTTAATATGTACACGTGTTGTGGCTGCATATTATGATTTATTGTGATTTTTTGTTTGTTTTCGTTTTTGGATTCTCCTCTTACCATCACCGCCCTTTTTTTTTTTTTTTTTTTTTTTAGACCCATTTCAGGGGGAATTAAAAAAAAAAAGCCAAGTAGAGGTGGTGAACATCATCTGAAAGCTGGGAACCTGGAGATTAATCTGAGAAGCAGCTCAGCTCTGTGTGTCGAGTTATTCCAGTCATAAATCTGGAATAAACACTGTGTTTCGGTTTAGTGCCGGGTTATTTATGTAGTAATTTATAAGGGCTGGGGCATTATGATGGAGGTATGTGAAGCCATTCCCATGCTCAGGTACGGTCAGAAATCCCTGTAAAATCTCACATTAGGATACCAAGACCTTGAGGAACACCACAGAAGAAAAATCAGGCTTTGTTTTGGTGTCAGAAACTTCTGACATTTGGAGATTTCTGTGAGAACTGCATTTTTTGGGTTCTGTTGTGGAAATGTGTCAGAAACTGGCTCTTATTGTCAGTCTGCCTGGAAACCCAGAGCTCCTCTGAACGGCCTCGCTCTCTAGTTTGTGTCTGTAAAGTTTGATGAGGCTGTGATTCTCCTAGAGGTCACTAGAGGTCATTTTCTCCAGCGACGCCCAGTTTGACAAAATGCTCTGCCTGCAGTGAAATGGCTGCTATGGGGGCCAACATCATCACACAGGAGTCAGTCAGACATCTGGAGGTCAGAGGTCAAGGGAGGCCTTTGACCTGTTTTTGTGCCGATGCTGAGACACTGAGATTGTCTTGTTCAGGTTTATTTTAAACCCAGTTAGACTTGTTGAGAGTCTCTGAGAGCTTTACATTCCCAACAAAACTGGACGACTTCATCCTCATAGTGACCAAGTAAAAACTCCCCAGAAAACTGTCGCTAGGAGGGAAAAAAAATATTAGGGCCAAATTTAGGCTCTTATGGCATTCAGAATGAAAGTTATCAGGTATCGAGGCAGTTTAAAATAATAATAATAATAATAATAATGTTACAAAACCCAAATATTTCAGGGGTTATTAAAAATATTTATATCAGATTTGACGTCACATGTTGAGATGTTTGAGGCCATAGATGATATTTTCTATCTTCAGTACCGAGTTATTTCAAATGGCACCATTCTGAAAGGTGCTGAAAGGTTTGTATTATATTGGTATCAGTGAATATTGCAATATTTCAACAAGACAACATTGTGATATTACATTTTGCATATCAAAACATACATACAAAACAAATGGAGATGCTGATGGACAGTATGACGACTTCCTGTTGCCGCCTGTGTAAAGACAGCTCTCTCTGCCTGTCTCTCTCTCTCTCTGTCTCTCTCTCAGCCTCGCTCGGCCTCATGTTGAACGGGGACGTGTCTCGAGGGGCCGGGCAGTCCGGCACGCTGGAGGAAACCCTGCAGCAGATGAACATCCTGATCCAGGAGAACCGAGACCTGAAGGGTGAGAGCCGAGCAGAGCCTGACAGCAGCTGCTTTTATAAAAAAACAAAAAACAAAAGGCTGATCTTTTTAAACTGGCTTTTATTTTGGAGTAATGATGCCTGAGTTTTTCAGTTTGGTCATTGTTTTTCATATTTAGCTCTATTCTTATGTTTATTTTATTTTTTTTTAATTTTATTTTTCAACATTTTATAGTTTTTTTGTTGTAGTTTTTAGTCTTGCATAATTTTTATTGTTGTCTCTGTCTGAGCCACATCAACTTCCTGCTGAGTGCAGTTCATTGTTGTGTCCAGCGGGGGCAGCACCGAGCACTCAGCAGAGCAGAACATATGTTGGTCAGTGGGGCTCAATGCTATAAACTGATCAGTCCACTTGATTCCAGATATTGATCAGTAACTGGACTGTTCCTGTCAATATTTCTCATGCAGACAGAATTATAAACTGAGGTGAGATTATTAATTAAAGGAGAGGTCAGATTATAACATCGTGTTAATATAATGTCTCACACTTTATTTGTGTCATTACAGTTTTACTTGTGAAATAATTAAGAGTAAAATCAAGTCTTTGAAATCCGAGCAAATTCACTTGATTCTTTCATGAACAGGTGAGGAGAAAATTAACCAGAAATTACCAGATTATTTTTTTTTTTGGGGTGAAATTACAATCACAAATAAAAATTTGAAAATTAACAAAAAATTATCTGAAAATTTGTAAAATAAAAAAAATAATAAAACATAATTAAAAAAAATGAAAATGATATAACAATTATTAAAAATACATTAATTCATATTTAAAATTTATATTTATTGCCTCCTATTCCTGGAGGCCCCAGACTCCAACTGCTATAACCAGACAACAAAAAAAATGTATCACCTCCACGGCGCCCCCTGCAGTTGGAAACCAGATTCCTGTAGGCGGAATATGTCTGGTATGTGTGTGTGTGTGTGTGAGAGAGAGAGAGAGAGAGAGAGAGAGTGAATCGTGTTTATGTTATGAAATGGCGTGACCCGTCCGGGGAGCTGCAGAGGAGTCGTGTCATGGCGCTCACATGAGGAAGTGCATTTTTTCTCAGTGACTCAGCATTTTTAGTTTCTGTGTCTTTGTTTTGTCTCCCTCCTGTTTTTTTTTCTTTTTTTCGCACGACAGGCTGTTTACACTTTGTGCCATTCGTATCATAATTTTAATATTCAATGAGAAAAATCTCTTTATTTATTCATTTGTGTCTTTAGTTATTCACTTCCTTTTTCTTTGGCCCCAAAAGTTAAAATATTACAAACAAACAACATGAATTTGTTTTCTTTCTTTCTTTATTCATGTTAATTTACTTATTCATATATTCATCCATATATTTATTTGTTGATCTATATGTTGTATAATATTTTGTATGTATAATTTTTTATTTGTGAAACAATTTGTTTACTTGTATGCTTTTTATTAATTTTAACTTTAATAATTTTATTTTTAAAATATGTTTCATTTTAATATTAGTATATTAATATTAATGTATGTAATATCAATATTTTCAATTTTGATTTGTGTATTTTTTTCTAAATCTTTCTGGTTTTAACCCTAACCTTAATTAACCTTAATTCTTTTCTTGCAGTTTTTCTGTATGTTTGTGTATTTATTGTTCTGTTTAGTTTTTTGTTGGCATTCTATTTTTTTTTATCAGAATTTAGTTTATATTTTATTTTTGTTTGTGCATTTATTTAATTTGAACCTTAATAATTTTCTCTGTTTTCTGTATTTTTTCTAAATGTATGTCTGTGTTCTCCCCCCCCAGAGGCTCTGCGGCAGACCAACCTGTCGATGAAGGAGCGCTTCGAGGGTTTGTCTGCGTGGCGGGAGAAGCAGAAGAAGGAGCGTGACTTCCTGGAGTCGCGGCTGGAGGAGGCGCGGGACCGCATGGAGACGCTGAGCCGCCACAACCAGGAGCTGAGCAGGAGGCTGGAGGAGCGGGGGGGCCCGGGGCCCGAGGGGGCGCAGGTGAGACAACAACACAGCACCATAACGTGTGTGTTATCAGAGGCTGGGGTTTGTACTGACGTGGCGGTGATTGACAGGCGGCGTCAGCCAATCAGAGAGCAGAGCTGGAGGGCCTGCGCGCCCAGTTGGCCCGTCTGCAGGCGGAGAAGAACGACCTGGTGGCTCTGAACTCGGAGCTGCAGCTGAAGGCCAGCCAGGGCTCGTCTGACGACTCCTTCATCGAGGTCATCAAGGTCACGGTGGGTCTCACACACACACACACACACACACACAGAGTCAATATCCTGTGTCATTATCATGATCAATATCTTAGAATCTGATCTACTGTACACAGTGGCTGATTTATAAATATAATGGGAGTGAATGGGGCTTCATTGACTTCCATGTATTTCATAACTCATAAACCGTATATATCATCAACATGAGAGAGTGCAGGTTCCATCAGCATGTCATACTGAGCACTTAGAAATTTGAATGGGGTTTCTACTGTATTCAGTGACTGAAATATAAATACAATAGAAGTCTTTGTCAGTGTATTTGAATATATGCATATTATTAAAAGAATAAACTCATCGATATCAAGTATTAGGAAATAAAATGACAGCATGAACATACAAAGAACTGGCATTATTTGACATGTGGAACGTCTGGGAGGAGATTGGTGACAAAAATGTTGTTTAAAAATCCCTTTAAATCTGCAGGAACTCATCAAATACGCAGATTTTTAAAGTTACAGACGAGCAAAGAAACACATGGAATAATAAACAGAACTGATAAGTATTATGCAAGACAGCATGAGTGTGATTGCTGCACAGCCATAAAGTCTGTACGGTGACTTGCCACATAATTCAGATTAGATAATATGAACTTTTATTGATCCCCTGAAGGCGAAGGTCAGTGTGACGCAGCAGCTCAAGGGAATGTAGTTAACATCAAAAAAGAAATGACCATAAATACTATACATCAAAAAACAAGCAAAAAACAGAATGAAATAAGATCAAATTAGAATAATAGAGACAATAAAATAAAATAGGTCTGTGAGTATATTCAGTACCACAGAAACCCAAAATACCACAGAGTTGGTAATAGAACAGGAAAGTAGGTGAGATGTTTTGATGACAGGCAGATGTACACTGGTGTTATTTTATACTTGGACTGATATGAGGTTTATTTTTTGGATGGAAGCTGCTGATAGCCCAGGTTTTTCCAGGTTTTTTTTTTTTTTAGTATTATTGATCCATTTTTAAGTCAAAACATTAAAAGTATTCAGTATTCAGAAAGGAAATGCAACGAATGGAAAAACCGTCCACATAGATTTAAGACTATCGAGGGAAACTAAAGCTCTGTAAATAATCTTAGGTTAGCCCTTATTGTATATTTTTAGTTTTAGCCTTTATAGTCTTTATTGTATATATTTAGCTTTTATTCTATTTTATTTAACTTTATTATATGTTTCTACTGTTGCTGCTGGAACACCAGAATTTCCCTGGTTGGGATCAATAAATCTATCTATCTATCTATCTATCTATCTATCTATCTATCTATCTATCTATCTATCTATCTATAAATGAAACGCCTCTCTGCCACATCCCATAATAAACAGGCAATCAGTCGAGGATCCTGTTTTCAAAGGAATACTGCCGTGTTAGCATTTCCTGTTAGCTTAGCATAAAGACTTGAAGTCTATGGGAGTGGTTAGCCTGGCTCCTTCCAGCAGCTCTGAGGTTCTCATTCACACCGTGGCTCATGTGGATCTGAAATAAACGTCTTGGGATTTCTGTTGTGAATGTCCAGGACGGGCAGGTGGACGCCGTGCGGGGCGTGTGCAGCGGCGAGCGCGGCGGCGGCGGTGGCCGTCTGGAGGTCAGCATGACGGCGTCGCGGCTGGAGAGCGAGGAGCTGACGGTGAGCCAGCTGCTGCAGTCGCTCAGGAACGAGACCCAGAAGGCCGAGCGGCTGCAGGCCGAGCTGCAGGCCGCGTGGGCCAGGTAGGCCACGCCCACCACGCCAAACACACAGTCTTGTTTGATCAGCCGTTTTCAAAGAGGGGGTCCGGGGACCTCCGGGGGTCCCTGAGGGGCTTCCAGGGGGTCCTCAGGAAAAAGAGGAAGAGTTTAACTTCACTGTGATTTAATTCACTAGAAACCATTAGAATGCAGAAAATGTCTAAAGGATCATTTCAACATTTTCTTCTGGGGTGACCAGAAAATTTAATTTTAAATAATTACAATAAAATTGTATTTTAAATAAATAAGATCAGCAGTGACAGGAAACATTAGTGAAAAATGACAAAAACTATTCAAGAAAATCAGGAGGAGGAAAATCAGCACAGAAAAAATTACCAGAAAAGAAGCAAAAACATAAATGAAATACCA
>NC_044002.1:25647399-25722399 GCF_902150065.1 Myripristis murdjan | reverse complement strand
CTATACGCTGAGAAATCCACCTCCGCCAAGCGTAAAAACTTTTTTGCGAATTTTCGGCCATTTTTAGAATTCCTGGCGTTTCCATCCAAGTTTTTTTTTTTTTTTTTTTCGCAATTTCTGAAAATGCGAATAGAAATAGGTGGATGGAAACCCGGCTACTGTCGCCATGGAAACCCTTATTCGCATCTCTGAATGGCTTTTTATGAGTGTGCACAGGCGGGAGAAGAGACTGGATAAGGACAGGATGAACCAGGCCTTCTGGTTCTGAAGGCCTGGTGGTCTGGTGTCAGCGTTTAGCTTGGATGAAAATGGAGGGAAAGGGAAAAACATATAGTCCAGTTATTTTAGGCCAAAATTGGGGTCAACCTAGGACAAACTGCAAGAGAAGCAAACTCAACTGATTTTGTATCCTCAGTTTGTCCTGAGTGAGGGGGAAAAAGTCCCAAGAAATCCCATTGGTGGAAAGTTTTAAAAATCACCTATTTATGACCACATATTACCAAAAAACACTGTTTTTAACACACAGGGGAAAGGGGTTCAAAATTTTACTTTCAGATATCACTATAAAAATTCACAAGATGATTACACACACAAAGACAAGAAAAAAAGTCAATTACAAGTTCTTTGAATTATTCTATTTACACATGCATATCACACATTATCTGATTGGATATGCGCTAATAAGGAATATAAGGAATTAATGCCAGAAGAGACATTTAAACAGTGAATTAAAAGGTTATTATATATATAGTAACCTTTTAATTCACTGTTATATAGTAACCTTTTAATTCAAGGTTACTCAGGACAAACTGAGGATACAAAATCAGTTGAGTTTGCTTCTCTTGCCATTTGTCCCAGGGTTTTTCATAAAATGACTGGACTAATATCTGCCACCGGTTCCCTCCACCCTCTGGAATGATGGGGCACGGCTAGAACAACCATGAAAATCTGCTTGGTGCTTGTGGTTGGCTGTAGCACTGCTGTCACCATTTTTATTTAGAGACCTGGAGGTCAGAGGTCAAGGCACCCCGCTGGAAACAGCCGTGCCAGTTGTTCCCTCACCAAAACTTTTAAAAGTGATATTTAGCCGCCTTACCGACAGCCTGGCATGTCATGATCGGTACCAACAGATTCCTTAGGCCGTCTGGTTTTAAACCGATTCAGGAATAAGTAAAAGTTTTAAACCCTTTTCCTGCACTGCAAAAACACAAAATCTTACCAAGATTATTTGTCTTATTTCAAGTCAAAATATCTCATTACACTTAAAATAAGACATGATCACCTCAGAAGTAACTTGTTTTTAGACAATTTTCAAATAAGTGAAAATTAGCTAGAAACAAGAAACAAATTTTGCCAATGAAACAAGCAAATTTTCACTTGAAACTAAAAACAAGTTACTTCTGAGGTGATCATGTCTTAGTTTAAGTGTAATGAGATATTTTGACTAGAAATAAAACATTTTGACTTGAAATAAGACAAATAATCTTGGTAAGAGTTTGAGTTTTTGCAGTGCTCCAGAACCTGGTTTCTCTTGTGAATGTAAACGTAGCCGCTGACTCTCAGGTGACCCTCTTCCCCCCCGACAGGAACAACCTGGCCCAGCTGAAGGACGCCTACACCAAACTGTTTGAGGACTACAACGAGCTCAAAGACGACAAGAAGAAGAGAGAGGTGACTTCCTGTTTGAGCCCACGGCCACATGTGACACACACACACACACACAGTGCACTCACACACACACTGTCACACACTGTCACACACTGTCACACACTGTCACACACTGTCAGTGCCGCCTCCACCCACAAACACAACCACAGCCACCCTGCTGACATTTAAGATTTTAGAAGTGGCTGCGTTTGGAAAGAACGTCCCTGTTTGTGCAAAGTCCCGCCCACCGCCGTGCTCCCTGGAAGCTGATTGGCCTGAAACGTTAATCTCTCCAGCTGACAGACAGGCAGCCGTGATCACATGACCCCCCCATGCTGGAGGAAATAAACAAGCCGCTTGGAAGTCATGTGACCTTTTTGTTTTGTTTTGTTTGTCTTTTGGTCCAACCAGGGCTTGAAAACAAACTGTTGGGCTTATAAACTAAGAGCGGCTTAGTTTTAGCTTTACTTACTTTGAAGCCGGTGCCATAGCAACCACAAGAAATTAGCATGATTTTTTTTTTTCTCAATAAGTGGACAACACGTTAAGCTTTTGGAAAGTCTGTCTCATGTTGTGTTTAGATGTTGCTGAAAGAAAACATCAGCACTGCTTTGGAATAGCTGTTTATCTCCTGATCCGACACTGACACGTTATTATTTTACGATCATATCGCAGCTGTATTGCAGTTTGATCGTGTGATTTATTGCAATTTTTAGTTTTTGAATCCTCCTCTAGTTTGTGAATGTCTGCACAAACACTTTATTTAAACAATTCAGTAATAAAAAAAAAAATCATTTAAAAAAATCACAATACTGTTATTCATGAATTGAATTTTTTTCGTCCTCTTTGGCTTGCAAGGTGAGCAGAGAGTATCGGGTGTGTTTGACCTCTGACCTCTGACCTCTCGCCCAGCAGAAGGAGCTGGTGGACGAGCTGCAGGGCCGCCTGGACGCCGCGGAGCAGGCCCTGGCCACCAAGCAGGAGAGGATCGACGCCATGAAGCAGGAGATCTACCAGAAGGAGAAGGAGCTGGAGACCATCTCTGTGTTCCAGGCCCAGGTCTGTGTCCCTGTGTGTGTGTGTGTGTGTGTGTGTCACTGTTGATTTTTAGATAGATAGATAGATAGATAGATAGATAGATAGATAGATACTTTATTCATCCCAAAGGAAATTCACAGTTTTCAGCAGTATCCACAGATTACAGATTAAATAAATAAAAAATAAAGAATAAAAGATGACACTAGAGATCTAAAGATCTAAATACCCAATGTGCAAAAAAACAATGTGCAAAAAAACAATGTGCAAAAAACCAGTGTGCATCGATGTATACAATGTGCATAGATGTGGGCAATGTGCAAATTTACAGTATAAACAGATGATAAATAGCAGCAAGCAATATATACACTGTTGATGGATATTGAGTTTCTTTTTTCTTTGTCTGTTTTAGCCATGACAGCTATCAACACTCATTCTGACGACGCAGTTTTTTTCTGTTTTCTCCAAAAAAAAAAAAAAAAAAAGTAAAATTACATCGCTGCCTTTGTGTTTGGGACAGACGTTGGAAAAGCTTTGTGATCCTCCGGTGTGTTGATGTGACTTTAAGAGAGCGAGGCGATGCCTTCAGGTTTCTCAGTTTCCGCCGCGTGTCCTCTGCAGGCGGAGGTTTACTCCTCGGACTTCTACGCCGAGCGAGCGGCGAGGGAGAAGATCCATGAGGAGAAGGAGCGCCTGGCCGCCCAGCTGGAGTTTGTGAAGAAGCAGAACACACAGCTGCAGGAGGAGATGGACTCGCTGGGCAGGTACGCTGGGGACCGCACTCTGAAGGTGGGAAGGGAAAGGCTTTAAAAAAAAAAAAAAACATTTTTGCACAAGAAAAATGTGGCATGTCTCTAGAAAAGCTCTCTGAAAGCACAGAGAGGACACACACACACAACAATTTTGCAAAATGAAATAAATAAATAAGACGTAAGATAGATCTGCCAACGCCCCCCTTTTGCAATAACCAATATATTATTTGCTCTTTTTTTGTTGGTTTGTTGACATTTTTTGACATAGATTTTTTTTTTTTATGTAATCAAATTTTGGGATGGGATTCTCCTATAAGTTTTCTGTATCTCACCTGCACTATCTATTATTATTTCATTTTTGTTCTGATGTTTTGCTTTTATTGTGCAAAAAAAAAGAAGGAAAAAAAAATAATTAAAAAAATGAAATAAAACTGAATTTTTTTCTAACTGAATTTCAATTTTTCTTGAATTTCTGTGCGTTTCGCTAAGCAGGAACGCACAGCCAGCAAGCAAAGACCATCCTAACGTCGCTCGGTGCTGCTGTCTGTCTGATGCTCTTGGTAATCACATGGAGCAGTTCAGGCTTAATTCATGGAAATACTAAGAATTTAATTGATCGTATCACCACACAGGCTGATTTTTACACACGAGGCTGATGCACAAAATCACATCAAGCAACAGCCACAGGAAACAAAGCAAACACGTCTCAGTGCTCTGGTTTGACATTACTAAACATCCATATCGCATGGCACATATTCATATTCACTTCCTATGGGTAGCATTTCCTGTTAGCTTAGCATAAAGACTTGAAGTCTGTGGGAGTCATTAGCCGAGCTCCGTCAAAGTGAAGACATCAACCTTCAGCAGCTCTGAAGCTGTCTGGTTTACACAGTGGATCATGTGGGATTGAAATGCTCATCCTCCATAGACTTCAAGTCTTTATGCTAAGCTAACAGAAAATGCTAACCATAGGAACTGAACCACTGGACGTCCAGAGGAAAAAACATCTGGAATTTTGCCCAAAACGTTGCAGTGTTCCTCTAAGAACCTGGTTTGTTACAGAGACGTTATTTGAGTGTGTTTAGTTTGAACTTTATTAACCCACTCGTTGTTTTTTCTCCTCCTTCCTCTCTGCACACAGGAAGTCGCTGAACGAGATGCAGAGGAGACACGTGTCGCGAGGAAGCAATCCACACGGGGGCGCCGCTGCTCCCACCGGGAGAGGTACTTAACTTTTACACTTCATTTATCAAGAGAAGGTCAGCTGAGCAGAGCAAGAGGGTTATGGCAGTGCGTTTACATGTTACCTGGCTGCACCTGCACCTGATTGGACGAACTCTTCACCAGAGGGCCGTCCTCAAAATAGAAACAGAAAGAAACCCTGCAGCCGCTCAGTCTGTCTTCATCCCAGATCGACGCCGGTTCGTTTAAAAGTCTCTCAAGGTTTTCCAGAGGCGGCAAGTTGGAGCTGGACGCCCCTAATTTGCATAAAGTAGCCTAGACCTCAGCTTTATGCAAATGAGGAGACGCCAACGTGACGCCCCGCCTCTGGAAATGCTTAAATAGAAAATGAACGCCTGTCATAAAAACATGTGGCTGGAAACCCTGCAGGTACAGCTTGTGATCTGTGTGTGCGTGTGTGTGTGTGTGCGTGTGTGTGTGTGTGTGTGTGCGTGTGTGTGTGTGTGACTCCCCCAGGCGGTGACAGCTGGCAGCAGCAGGGGAACATACCCGAACACGCCTGTCCCAAGTGCAACGAGATCCTGCCCGACCTGGACTCCCTGCAGATCCACATCATGGACTGCATCATCTGAGCCTCGGCCGTCACAAACAAACAACAACAAACAACAACAACAACAACAAACAACAACATCATCAACAACATCAACAACAACAACAGCAGCATGGACTCCCACAGTAGCACCTTAATCTGAGTCTTCCTCTGCTTCCAGATGTGCTCCTTCTTTAACGCTCCACACTCCCCGATACAAACAGAGAAATGTGCCGCTCACGCCGACGCTCGGTGCCGCCATTCATGAGCGACGCGGCCGCGCTGGTGGAGGACGGACGGACGGCAGGAAGAACACGACGTGACGCTGGAGGGTTTTAACACCGTGATCACACGTCTAAAAAACACACAGGAAGAGAATTAACCCCTTATCATCCCCATGGCCCCGGCCCACCGGCTGCCTGTCAGAGGCTGTAGACGATTTCAAATTAAAAAAACTCAGTGGTGTCATGAAACTAGGCGACCTAAGAAACAATTGATAACAAGCTTGTCATGCCAGTTTGTTGGTAAACGGGTTAAATATTGCTGCATATTTTGGCGAGGCGAAAAACTGAGGCATGTCTGTTTCCACCTTGACCTCTGACCTCCAGATGTGTGAATGAAAATGGGTTCTCTCCCCTTTGCAGACGCGCCCACCTTCTGCTAATCCCGTGCAGTTTGGGCCCCAAAGCCTGCATCTAAATCAAGAATTCAATTTGATTCCTGTGTGATGATGTTAGCAGCCGTTTCACTGGAGTCAGCGCTCGACATCGAATCGATGAAAAATACAATTCTTACAGAAAATCTCCAAACAGAAAACGTTTTTGGCGCCAAATCAAAGCCTGAATTTTTTCCTGTGGTGTTCCTCCAGGTCTTGGCGTCCTAACATTGGGATTCTGGAGGGATTTTTGACCATTTTTATGAATTCTCCAGTCATCAAAAATGGTTAAATTTCCCACCAAATCTGTGCAAACAAATGGAATCAACCCAAAAATTGAACATGGCAGTGGCTTCATGTGCTCCCATCGTACTGCTGTAACCCTTATAGACTCTAAATAAATTTTAAAAAAATAATAAAGAGACATTGTTTATTAGATTTATGACTGTAATAACTTGACGCTAAAATGGACCTAAAGAAAAGGGTGGGATGGTAAGGGGTTAATAATTTCCAGGTGACTGTAAATTAACCACCTGATACAGACACAGGTGAGGTTTGATGTTTGAAACCCGGCGTGTTGATTGATTTCCGCGTCACGTGGCGTTCAGCCGTCAACGAGCAGGTAAAATAATCAACCAAAGTTCAGCCTTTTAGGAGTCTAAATCTTGTTTAGCACTGTGAGCATCCGAGTTCCTTTATTCTTGGGTAAGTTTCTTAATCGTATCAAAATGAGGAGAAGAAGAAAAAAAAAAAAAAGCATCTATTTTATGTGTTTTCAAGTCTCTTTTAGCCGGATATTCAGGTTGTTGGTGTTTAGTGGACAGAAGGGACATGGACACCACATAGGCACTTTAAATGTTGAGAAATAATATATATATTTTTTATTTCTTTTGACTCTGCGGTGTAATCTCAAGACATTTGACTGGATAATCGGTTTTACTGAGCAGCAGATTACTGAGCTCACCCTGTAACCCTGTAGGCCTTCTGCTTTAACTCTGTGAATAAAATCCAATGGTTTGCCAGTAGCAGCTGTTTGTCTTCGCTTGTGTCGACACCGTGAGGCTTCAAGAGTTTTTCCCTGACCATCAATCAGCGTGACATTATTTATATAGCACCTTGCATACAAACACATGTAACAAAGAGAGCTTCACACAGTAAAACAATAAAAAATGCTCCAAAGAGAGAAGATATTTAAATACAGCAGCTGAGGAAACATCATAAATCTCATCTGTTTGCAGGAAGAAAATCAACAAGACTAAATAAACTAAATAAACTAAATTAAAAAAAAAAGTTAAAAGTAGTAATTAAATGAGGAAAATATAAAAAGCAGAAAACAAAAAAAAAAAAAAAAATACCCATAAATAAATAAAATAATAAAGAAAATATGAGAAATATCTGACTTGAAATGTGTATAAAAAATAAAGTGCATTATGTCTAACCATGTGAATTAATCGTACTTGTGCATTAATGTTACAAATTATTACAATAATAAATATGTAAATAATAAATTTAGTAGTTGTTTTATTGTTTACTTGTGTGGACCCCACGAGGAGAAGTTGGGTAGTGACTAATGGGGATCCAAATAAATAAATAAATGTCATTAAATTGTAAAATATCAGATATTTATCGTTTAGGATAACGATATTAAGACATAATTTATAGGAAAGCAGACATTTTAATCCCGAAATTTAACTGTACTCTTAAAATGAGCAGTGAAAAACCGTTATTTTTGTAATTTCCCACCCGCACTCCGCGAAGACCCGCCCCTTGACTTCACTGATTGGCTGACGCTAACCTTCATCAACCAACCAACCATGTACGAGCCAATCAGAGGCGGACTTCCCGGAATGCGGGTGGTGGGGAAACCTGCGGCTGTAAAAACTACAGAGCCTTTTGATGCGTCGGCGGTCGCCTGTTTTCAAATAGCGCACTGAACACAAGACACGCAATAATAACGACGTAATGCTTTTGCAGCCGCTGTTTTCTAACTTTTTATTTACTTTTAATGCCTGTAATTCCTGTTTTTGTGACGTTAAAACGGTGAACGTGTCTTTTCCGGTCAGGCACATTGAAAGGCAGCTGGCGGCGGGGGGTTGACAACACGGCGGGGTCCTGCGTTTAGCGCCACTTTCAGATCCTCTCCCTCTCGGCGGCGGGTCGCAAGAAGCCGATAATCTGAGAAATATATTTAATCTCTGGACTTCCAGGCGGTGTCAGCGGCTGGAAAACATCCGTCAAAGAGTAAATTAATAACCGAGACGCGGATTAAAGCCTGACTGTTTTCATACTGAAGCTGCTTTGTGCGGTCCAGGTGAGCTAGTTTACAGCCTCTCTCCTCATAACAGCGACGCTAAAGTTAAAACAGCTGGATTATCGGCAGGATTATCAGCTGTGTAAATGCTCTAGTTTGAAATTAACATCAGCCAGAGTGTCTGCTGGTGTTGGAAAAGTCTTTAAAAGGCTAAAATCACCCGAAGTGAACTCAGTTTTCAGGCTAAACGCGGCAGCAAACCTTTAAGCTCTCTTTAAATAAATCCTCCTGTTATTAATTTGCTGTATTAATGTGATGGAGAGAAAAACTACTAATGTGTTTATTAGAGATCATTTTTAGCACATCACCACTCCTATATCTAAATACAGATGGGAATATTCAAATAGAAAAGAATGCAAACTGTGTGTGTGTGTGTGTGTGTGTGTGTGTGTGTGTGTGTGTGTGTGTGTGTGTGTGTGTGTGTGTGAACTCATAAATACACTACTCAGAAAAAGTTAGGGATATTTGGCTTTTGGGTGAAATTTATGGAAAATGTAAAAAGTTCACGCTACAGTGATATTATATCATGAAAGTAGGGCATTTAAGTAGAAGCATACACTGGTGATTTCCTCATCTCAAACAATTTCTTGAAACAAAAGCCAACAACAGTGGTGGATATACCACAACAAAAAATGTCAGTGTCAATAACTTGTCATGTGCCCTTGAGCATCAATTACAGCTTGACAGCGACGTCTCATGCTGTTCACAAGTCGACTTATTGTCTGCTGAGGCATGGCATCCCACTCTTCTTGAAGGGCGGCCCTCAGGACATTGAGGTTCTGGGGTACAGAGCTCCGAGCCTCTACACGGCCACTCAGCTGATCCCATAGGTTTTCTATGGGATTCAGGTCTGGAGAAAGTGCAGGCCACTCCATCTGAGGTACCCCAGTCTCCAGCAGCCGTTCCCTAATGATACGACCTCGATGAGCTGGAGCATCAAACACCTGATGTGAATTTTGCCGTTAAACTCCTTGTTAGAGAACAGCAACTTGTGCAAAAAGTACTGAAACACTGAACAGTTGGACATGTGCATTCAAAAGTTTACAGAAGGTCACATTAAGTTCACCTGGAAAGGTTAGAATGCATTTTAGGTTCATCCCGAAATTTCACCCGAAAGCCAAATATAACTTTTTGTGAGTAGTGTATGTAATTCCACATACAAGAAGTCAGTTTGCGTGTAGGTTTGTGCACAGCTGCTGTCCTGGTGAAGGTGGTGTTTGTGATTTCTTCCCAGATATAAACGACTAGTGCACTTTGTGTGGTTGTGAGGGAGGAACCAGTGAACATGTCCTGGTAGACTTGTGTCATTTTGGTTAAATTTACATAATTAGTTCGCAAAAAAAAAAAAAAATTAGACAGATTTCATGCTATCAAAGACTGATTTATGTTACTCATGTTGCACACAATCTCGTTTTTTCCGCAGATGGATCTTAAATAAATAATTTTAAGATTTTTTTTGTACTGCAGTGTATTTACAGTAACCTTTCTCATGAACACTGTATGTAATATGTAGACTTCATGTACTTGACTTGAATTTAATCAGATAATGGAGGAATAAAAAGTTAGGCCAAATGCAGGTTGAATAGTTGAGGCTTTTTGACGGCAGGCTACAGATGTGGTGTGCAATTCTAATCTCTCATTTCTAATTTAGACCCAGTGTATTTATCTTATTGTGTCTATTTATTGTACTGAGCTGCTGGATGTCTAATCTCCTCTGGGATTTCAGAAGGCCCAACATGGCGGTGTATTCTTGGTTCTTGATTTTTCTTTCTTTCTTTTTTTTTTAATATATATATTAACTGCACGATATGGACAAAATTTCCTACCCTGATATTTATGCCAAATATCTGGATATACATATGTTATACAATATGACTGTGGCTTCACATGTATTTGAAATTTTGAGTGTAGAAACAGTGAAAACTGAGCATTCTTCAAACAAACAGCATAATAACACCAACTGGATGTAGAAAATGCAGTTTCTTCATAAAGTATTTTATGGATCAGAGCAGATCAATCACTATCTTAGGATGCATTAAAATACATTTTTAGACTTCCGGCGGCGCCAAGTTCATGTAGGACGCATAAATTTGAGCTCTGCTGATTAGCCAACTTACCAAAACGATATTTGAACAACACTCAGCAAAAATATGCCCAACGACACCACAAAAACGAGCGCTACCGATAGACTCGCTAGATATCAGTTTAGAAACAGAGAAGGGGATGAAAAATCATCGGAGTTAACTGATGCTATCAAGCCTGCTAACCCCGACGAAGCTAGCGCTGGCAATGCAACTGAAACTGCCGCTAACAACCTGGAGGGGATGCTACAAGCTATCGCTCAGTCGAACCGAGAAATACGGGGGGACATTCTACAGATGAGGAGGGATGTAAAGGAATTTGAGGGCCAAACCAAGGAATCATTCACAAGGCTTGAAACATCAGTTGGAGGTTTGAGTGCACAACTAACAAAGCTGGAAGAGAGGGTCGTTGATGCGGAGGAGCGCATAACAACCACTGAGGAAACCAACACAGCCCACGGAAAAGCCATCGCCTTCCTACTGCAACGCGAGGCAGAATTATTTGAACGGTGTGAGGATCTTGAGAATAGGCACAGAAGACAAAACCTAAGGCTGTATCAGGTTCCTGAAGGAAGCGAGGGGAGAGACATGGTCGCCTTCATTAAAAAGCTACTGCCGACGGTGCTGACTAATCTGCCGTTAACCGAAGACGACATCAGGATTGACCGGGCGCATAGAGCACTCATGCCAAAACCGAAAGAAAACGATCCGCCTCGATCCATCGTGATTAAATTTGCGGACTTCACAGTGAAGGAACAAATCCTACAGCACGCCTGGAGACAGCGCACAGTGAAATTGGGTGAGAAACAGATCTACTTTGATAATGACTACTCGCCGGAACTACAGAAGAAACGCGCTCAGGTCAGATATGTTGTGAAACAGCTCAAGGAGAAAAATGTGAAAGCGAAGTGCATGTACCCAGCCCGACTGAGGATGATGGTGGGATCTGAGGAAAAAACTTTCCAGACGGTGATGGACGCAGCACAGGTGCTTAAAGACCTCAACATCCAGATCCGAGTTGACGAGAGGGATAAAGTAGAGCGCGAGTTGGCCAGACATAGATGGGAGAGACGGGCTGCCAACCGAGGAGGACGGAATGTCAACATGTTTACAGAGAAAGACTGCAGGTTCTTTTTTCACTGAAGAGAGGAGAAATACTGGGCAAAAAGTAAGGTTTCTCCATGTTAACTAGACAGTTGAGTAGCAACAAATAAGTTAATGGTAAATGGTTATAGTTAATTGGTCTTATTACCTTTAATGATAATGGTGTGTTGGGCTATATGTTTTAAATATACATATCCTTTTTCTTCTTTTTTAAAAAAAAAAAAACACTGTTTTAAGTTTATATTTCTCTTATTTATATTTATCTACACTTTGCTGAGTCCAGAATGTAACAACAGCGTATTAGTTGGTCGTTTTGGTTTGTGGCATCGGCTGTAACTGACTTATTATGAGTGATTTACACTCAGCCACTATGGGGCTGCAGCAGTTAACCCGACAGAAAGGGTCTGCCGCACGATGTGACACTATCCCGGAGGGCTCCCGCCACCCTCTGCCCAATCCTACACGGGGACTGGCCACTACTGGAGATAGGCCAGTTGAGGACTTGGAAGCCAGGTTGTTGTGTTTGAGTTCTAATGTTTTTTGTTGGGAAATGTGTATAGTTTCTGTTTTGTTTTGTGTTACATCCTTGACAACTCATAGGTCTTCTACAACAGATGATGGTGCACTTGTCATGTATAAGTTGACTACAAAACATCCCGACAGTAAGGATTGAAATAAGTGTAATATGAACGATCTAACTGTAGTTAGTTATAACATAAAGGGTCTGGGAAATCCAATCAAAAGGAAAAAAATTCTTAACCAACTTAAAGCTCTACATTGTTCAGCTGCAATGATACAGGAGACACATCTCTCCGAAGCAGAACATCTAAAACTAAAGAGAGATTGGGTGGAACAAATATACAGTGCATCTCATGAAGGAGGGAGGAAAAGAGGTGTCGCTATTTTATTTAGAAAGAATGTTTTCTTTAATTGTGAGAAAGTGTTAAAAGACAAGGAAGGTAGATATATCATGGTGATAGGTACGATTGGTGAGAACAGATTTACATTTTTGAACTTATATGCTCCAAATGAGGACTGTCCCCTCTTTTTCAAGAAAATAGCCTCCAAACTGGCGGATGAGGGGAAAGGAATCATATTGGTTGGGGGGGACTATAATTGTGTACTAAACTCAAATACGGACCGATTACCTCCTGAAAAGGGACCTAGAACTAGAAAAACAACTACTGTTCTGGGAATGATGGATGGACTTGGCTTGATTGATGTATGGCGATATCATCACCCCAGAGACAGAGACTATACATATAGGTCCCAAGTTCATGGGAGTTACTCCAGATTAGATATGTTTCTTGTTTCAAAGGCTGATGTGCACAGAGTGACAGAATGCAAGATAGAACCTATAACTTTGTCAGATCATAGTCCCATTGTGATGAAAATAAACTTGGGTCAAGAAAAACAAATCAGATATTGGAGACTTAATGTCTCAATATTGAATGACCCCCTTATCCAACAGGAACTACGTGACAGGCTAAAAGAATATTTTGATTTAAATGACATTGGAGACGTTACTCCATCTATTTTATGGGATGGTGCCAAAGCTGTTGTCAGGGGACACATCATTCAAATTACATCGAGACTTAAAAAACAGAGGGAAGCTAAGAGACTTGAACTAGAGACTGAAATTATCAGGCTAGAGAAAGAACACAAAATATCAAGAAAAAGGATCACATTAGAACTGTTAAAACAGGAGAGACAAAAATTAGATGATTTCCTCACATATAAAGCAGAGGGAATGCTCAGATTTACAAAAAGAAAATATTATGAAATGGGGAATAAAGCGAGTAGATTATTGGCTTTTCAGTTACGGAAAGCTCAATCAAACCGTGTGGTACCTAAAATTAAACACCCCGACACAAATAGAATTACCTCTCAACCAAAAGAAGTAGCAGAGGCGTTTGCTGCATATTATAAAAAATTATATGAAGGTCAAGAAGTGACTGGGAAGGAGAAAAAAATAACAAACTTTCTAGACTCAATCCAATTGAACAGATTATCACAGGATGAGTCTGAGTTGCTATCCTCCCCCATAACAGTACAGGAAATAATAGATAGTATTAGTAAATTAAAAAATAGTAAATCCCCAGGTGTTGATGGATACACTGGGGAATATTACAAGACTTTTGTTGATGAGCTAGCCCCAATTTTATGTCGGGTTTATAACTACGCACTGGATGAAAAGGACCCCCCAAAAACCTGGGCAGAGGCAATCATCACAGTTATACACAAAGACGGAAAGGACCCTACTCAATGTACAGGATATCGGCCGATTAGTTTGCTTTGTCAGGATTTAAAAATCCTGACCTCCATTTTGGCAAATAGATTACAAAGATACATCCGTAAATTAGTTAACAGTGATCAAACTGGGTTCATAACTGGACGGCAGGGCACCAATAATGTCAGACGAGCTCTAAATTTACAATTTATAGCCTCTGGTAGAAAGACTCCATCAATGCTTCTCAGTTTAGATGCTGAGAAAGCATTTGATAGACTAGACTGGGCGTTTTTGGAGCAAACAATGGCTCATATGGGCTTCAATGAAACTTTTTTGAATTGGATTAGAGTGTTTTATATGAACCCGCGATCAAGAGTCAGAGTTAATGGCCAATGCTCTGATTTCTTCGAGCTGGGACGGGGCACAAGGCAGGGGGATGCACTCTCACCAGCCCTGTTCGCACTTAGCATTGAGCCTCTTGCAGAATTGATTAGAAGTAACCCCCTTATACAAGGAATAAGGGATGAGAGGGGAAACCAACATAAAATAGCTTTATATGCAGATGACATATTGTTATTCATTGAAAATCCCTCCCACTCAATCCCGGCTCTTCTGCAAAGCCTAAATGAATATGGCTTGGTATCCGGTTATAAAGTTAATCCCAGTAAATCAGAAGCGATGATGGTGTCCGGGGCATGGCCTAGCCAGCTTGATGATATTGTGGCCTTTCGCAGATCTAAACAGGGTTTCAGATACCTTGGGATCACACTCACTCCCCAGGTAGCACAACTATACCAGGCGAATTACAAAAAAATATTTGGGATATTTAGAAATGAATTGGCAAGATGGGATGTCCTACCATTATCTCTATTGGGCCGAGTGGAGGCTGTTAAAATGAATTTACTTCCCAGAATTCTGTTCTTGTTTCAGTCTCTCCCAGTCGGGATCCCAACATCAGCCTTCAATATGCTGGACAAGCTTATATCTAAATTCATTTGGCAAAATAAGAAACCAAGGGTGAGGCTTAAAACGCTCACTCTTGGGAAGGACAGGGGTGGACTCAGCCTTCCTAACTTGAAATATTACTATTGGGCTGCACAATTAACAGCAGTGGTAGCTTGGGTCAACAACGATGTGGAATCAGGGTGGGTAGACATTGAACAGAACTCATTGCAAGTATTACCTTTATCCTCCTTAGTGTTTTTGAATAAGCAGTCTCAGAAGAAACATGAAATCAAAAATATATGGGTGAAACACACCTTGAAAATATGGTCAACAGTCCAAAAGAGAATAAGAGGGACAGTCGCCCTTTCAAGGGCTATGCAGATCGCTGGAAATCCGGACTTCCCCCCCTCAACAACAGATATCACTTTTAAGAGTTGGGCAGGGAGAAACCTAAAGGTCATTGACCAGTTGCTCTGTGACACTGGTATACAGCCATTTGCATATCTCCAAGATAATTTTTTTTTACCCCAAAGGGATATCTTCCGGTATTTTCAAATAAGACACTACATCACAAACCATGTAGACTGGAATATAATTAGAAATGCTCCAACCAACATAGAATCTTACTTCATCAATATAATTAAAAATCAGATACCCAATAAAAAACATGTTTCCCACATATACAGAAATCTGTTACTAGATACATCAGACAATACTTTTTATATAAAAAATAAATGGGAGCTGGAGTTAAATATTATAATTGAGGATGAGGAGTGGGAAACAATTTGTAGTGGATGTCACAGAGGTATTAATAGTAACATGTGGAAGGAGTTCGATTGGAAGATGAAAACAAGGTTTTTTAGGACACCTTCTGTTGTCTCTAAATCTCTAGATAACCCAACTGCAATATACTGTTGGAGAGGATGTGGAGTGGTTGGTGACCACTCACATATATTTTGGGACTGCCCAAAGATTATTCCTTTCTGGAGGGGGGTAAAGAGGGAGATTGATAATGTTTTGGATATTAATATAATATTTACTCCAAGTCAGTTTCTGTTTGATCTAGCTCCTGAAGGCATGTACACTAGAGACCAAAAGCACTTGTTACATATACTCCTGATGACTGCTAGGAAAATGATAACAATAAAATGGCTGAATCCACAGCCACCTACAGTGGCACAGTGGAAAGAGAAATTGAGGGAGGTGTATGGAATGGAGGCTTTAACTGCTCAATTACAACTAAGGTCTGATGTCTTTGGGAGGAGGTGGCTACCTATAGCTAGATATCTCTCTAACTGAAGAGAATCCCACATTATGCTGGATTGTCCTAAATGTCTATCTGCCTATTTATTTGTCTATTTATTATTTCTCTCTGATTCAGTATACTCAGCCTTCTAGACCCTACTGGTTTTTGTTTTGTTTTGTCTTTTTGTCATGTCCGATGCACTCATATATAATTTTTGATGTTGTCAAGGAACTTTTGTACTGTTTGTACTGTGTTACTACTTAAAAAAAAAATAAAGTTAAAAAAAAAAAAAATACATTTTTAAAAATTAAGCTTGAACATTTTGCTGCAACCTCGGCTTTGACACGGTGCTTCAATAATATTTAAGAGTAGCACCAATGAAAACTGAGCATTCTTCAAACAAACAGCATCATGACACCAACTGGACATAGAAAATAAAGTTTCTTCTCAAAATATTTTTTTTGCATAGAGCAGATCAGTCCCTCACCCTGATTTGATATTGTTTATATAGTTGTATTTTGTGATATTAATCTCTTTTATGTTCATATCTAGATTTCGATACAGTAACGTTGTGTGGTTCAGCCTGAGTTTACTCGAGCAGCAGCTGTCAGATCAGTCTCATGTTTCCCTGCACCTCGCTTCAAAACATTTCAAAGTGTTAAATCTAACCGGCTGAAGTTTGTTGGCAAACTGTTGATGCTGCATTCACGTTCCTTCCTTTCCTTTCCTTTCCTTTCCTGCAGTTCAACAGGCCACCTGAAGGCAGCACGTGTTGGCAAAATGGAAAGTAAGTACAATAATATATATTTCTAATATAAAGGACATGAAAATCAAATATCAGGATATCCTGGATGGAAGACGAGGCGTCACCTGCAGGCGGCAGTTGATGAGAATCCTAATAAACAATAAATAATCCTTAACCGAATACCTTAATGTTAATAATATTGTGATGACATTGTAGATATGGCTTTTAATGCCTTCATAAAGTAATCACACACTGTACATGTTTGATAGTCAGTCATTAGTAACGTTAACCTGATGAACAGACTGATAATTTCAGCAAAAGCATTCCTTTAACTTCTAAAACCAGGAGAAGACAAATCTCATGACGTTATGATCTGCAAGAAGCCAGACAGTATCTAGTCTCATGTTGTGATGTTGATGTAATATCAGTTTATCACCTGGTGTCGCCTGAGACTGAGGTTTGTGTCTCGTCCACCCAGGTGAGGACGACCTGGACATCCTGACGGCGCTGCTGGCCGAGAGCGAGGGGCCCGGGGAGCAGCGGGACGAGCTGGACGAGCTGGACGAGCTGGACGGCCTGTTCGACGATGACGACGGCGAGGAGGAGGAGTACAGAGACGGAGAGGAGGAAGAGGAGGAGGAGGAAGGTGGAGGTGGAGGAAGAGGTGTGGCGAGGAAAGACTCTGCTGAGGTGTCTGAGCTGTTTGGAGACGTGAGCGACATGGAGGCTGAGGACAGACACACAGGAGGAGACACGCTCAACAAGTCCCACGAGGATTTACAGGGTGGGTTTCCATAGCAACCAGAACGACAGAGGCCCCGTTTCCCTCTGGGTGAACTGGGACGGAGCGTCACACCGATCTCCAGTTTCACCAGTTCCACTTAGACAGGCAGGATACTGGGTTTCATGCCGATATTTTCTAACTCCTTTGGCAGATTGCTGCTATACACTCATTTTTCCCTTTTAATTACAGAGAACATCTGTGGGAATAACATTTTATTATCATGCCCGCTCTTATTGTGAAGGCCCAGTGCACATGCAGACATAAAACACAGTGATTTAAATAATGTGCTCGTTCACTGGAGCGTGGAGCATTTAGGCAGATAAAGTGTCGCCTTACCGGCCTGGAAAACAGGAATGTTGGTTTCAGGCTCGTTTGATCAGCTGATCCACTCACCTGTCAGTAAATATCATATCGTGCAGCTCTACTTTTAAGTCTCGCCTCGCTCATCAGCAAACAGACAGCTCATCGAATATTTCTTGAAGATGCCTAAAGAGGTTTTTTTTTTTTTATTGTGAGATTTTGTGGGTAAAGTTGGGTCACATGTCCCACCAAGCAGCACTTACCTAAAAAAAAAAAAAAAACAGCAAATTTGAAAATGTATTTTTGCTTTTCACTTCCAGTGTCTTTCTGTGTAATAACAAGGCAGCTTTTATTACATTCTGTTCTTTTTTTTTCTCTTATCTCTTATTTTTTACAAAAGTCCATCTAGCGACAGGTTGTTGTTGCTCATTAGCGTCCACAAACACTGATATTTGCACTGGACAGCTGTTCTCAGTTTGTCTGTGTACACTGTATTGGCTCCTATTAATTAAACCATAAGTAAGTGAAGTAAATACACAGGTTATGAAAATTAAATGCTGCAATCAACTTCATACCAGTTTTGCCACTGAATCCCAATGAATCAGAAAAACTTTACTGCTGCTGAAGAGTCGGAGCTGCAGTCAAAAATTAATTTTTAATGAGTAATGTTGTGTTTCTGTCCATCAGCGGAGCTGCGGCAGATGCAGGAGAAGATGCAGCGGCTGCAGCAGCAGCTGGAGGCGTCGCAGAGAGCAGGAGGCAGCGCAGGAAGCCCCGCCCCTCGGAAAAAGGCTCCACCCACACAGGCCACGCCCACACAGGCCACGCCCAGAGCGAGCGGCTCCAAAACGAACACGCCCACAGCGAGGAGCAGGACGGCAGGTAGAGCAGGAAGCTGCAGGCACACAGGAGAGTCAGGGGAAAGTTACAGTTTGATCAAAGTTTATTTAGTTATTTATTTAATTGATCCTGTCCACATTTTTGGTCAAACCAGTTGAACTTTAACTTTAAAATTAAAATTAAAAACATGTCTAGATATATGTCTCATAGATGATATTTGAAATATGGACAGATTTTTCCTGAATTTCTGTATCGGCTCTGAATGTCCTGGTTTCCTTAAAAGAATGAGAACTCGCGCTGCACAATTAATCAAAATTGTATTAAAATCACAACATGAAGTGCAATATCCAAATCACAGCCGCTGCAGTTGTTTTGCTAAAGGTTAAGTAATAGTAATATTTTAATTACTGAGAAATATAATGAACTATTTACTGTAATTATCTGTTGTGGAGCCACAGATGTAAAAAGCATGACGGCTCGGTGCAGCAAACATCACATCATCTTCACTTTACTATTTTTTTTTTCCAGTTAAAATGAAAATTATGATGCAAAAATCATCACTCCCAGTAAAATCACAAATATTATCACAATCTCAATATCTGACCCATTTTTTTTCACCTTGAATAAAATTTAAACATTTGGAAAAAAAGGACAAAGTGTTGATTCAAGGTCACACATGCCGATATAAAAATCATACAACAAAAAGAAAATTGTGATTTGTAACTGGATTGATTTGTTTTTTTTCCCCAGTCTCTGGTAAACAGTATTTGTGTTTGATTTCTGTCTCGTTCTCACAGCGGTGAAGTCTTCGTCCTCGTCCTCGTCCTCGTCCTCGTCCAGCCCGGACGGCCTGAAGCTGCAGGAGTCCTCAGAGTTTTCCTCCCAGCTGATCAGCGGCGACTCGTTCCGGCGTAAAGCCCAAGTGGCTCACCAGGGAGCCGCCGCGCCGCCGGGTCAGCACACCGCCACCAGCCTCACACACCTCAGGCTTTTACTCTGAAAAATGTTGTAATTGATGTTAATGTCACTGTGTGTGTGTGTTTGTGTGTTTGTGTGTCTCCTCAGAAGGCAGAGGCCCTCTCGTGGAGATAAAGATTGGCAGCTCCTTCCAGCCAATAGAAAGCGGCGGCGTCAAGGCGGGGAATCCTCTCCGCTCGCCGCCGGCCTCCCAGAGCCGAGCCGCCGCGCCTCCTCCTCCTCCTCCTCCTCTTCCTCAGGACGTGGCTGTGGAGAGATACTCAGGACTGAGACTCAGGTCAGGAGGCCACACACACACACACACACACACACACCAGGGGTAGACTGATTTTTGATTAGATTCCACCAGATTTTATACAAATACACACATTTATTAAAATGAAAATAAATTAATTAATTAAAAAAAAAATAGTGATTTATTTATTTATTCATTTATTTATTCATTTATTTATTTATTTATTTATTTCAAACACAGCAGGTTTTTTTTATTAACCATATTAACAAACTTGTCATTCCAGTTTTCCAATAAAAAAAAAACTTGACTTGCTGAAACAAAACCAATTTTCTTCAGTTAACCTAATTAACAAACTTTATTTAGCTTTTTAGAATATTTATTTAAGTTAATTGATGAATTATTTTATATTTTTATATTATTCTATTTATTTTGGCCAATCCAGTTGCCAATTTTTTTTTTTTTTTTTTTTTTATCAAACCAATTTTTTTCCAGTTTTTTTCCCTGCTTCATAGTATAACAAAGATTTTGCTGTTAACCTTAACACACACACACACACACACACACTCTCTCACTGTGGGTGTGTGTGTGTGCAGGAGGCCGCGGGTCTCCTCCTCTGAGATGGAGCGGAAGATGGCCGGCCGGCGTCTGATCCGCCTCTCGCAGCTTCCGGAGCGTCTGGCCCGGGAGAAACTGGACGACAGCGACTGGGTGACGTTCGCCGTGCTGGTCAGCAAGGCCACGCCGCAGAGCAACAGCAGCGTGAGAGCACACACACACACACACACACACACACTCTGCACCACAACAAGTGCATACTCAGTTAACTAAACACTTGGGAAAAAACTGATTCACTCAACTACAACTTTTTAAAAAACGACATCAGCAGGAACTTCCAGCCTCATGTATGATGCACTGCAAAAACGCAAAATCTTACCAAGATTATTTGTCTTATTTCAAGTCAAAAATGTCTTATTTCTAGTCAAAATATCTCATTACACTTAAAATAAGACATGATCACCTCAGAGGTAAATTGTTTTTAGACAATTTTCACTTGTTTCAAGTGAAAATTCACTTGAAACTAAAAACAAGTTACTTCTGAGGTGATCATGTCTTATTTTAAGTGTAATGAGATATTTTGACTAGAAATAAGACATTTTTGACTTGAAATAAGACAAATAATCTTGGTAAGATTTTGAGTTTTTGCAGTGTGAGCTGGAGTTTGTAGTTCACCTGGCGGGCTGTGGGTGGTCCACCTGTCCAGATGTTGAGTTTGCACCTGACCGAGTCGCTCCTCTGCGCAGGGAAAGACCTTCAGCATCTGGAAGCTGAGCGACCTGCACGACCTGGACGTGTTCGTGTCCCTGCTGCTGTTCGGAGACGTCCACAAGGAGCACTGGAAGACGGACCCGGGCACCGTCCTGGGCATCCTCAACCCCAACCCCATGAAGCCGAGGGACGGCTACGACGGGGTGAGTCCCGCTCCGGGTCCACACGCTCACCCAAAACCTGCACAGAGCCGCTAAACGTGAATATTAGATAGATAGATAGATATACTTTATTGATCCCAACCAGGGAAATTCTGGAATTACAGCTGAATAAACCCACGGCTCGGTTTGTGCTGTGGGTTTTGGGTCACGGTTTGGTTTGGTTTTCACATCAGGGAGTAAAAAAAAAGACCACGATTTCTACTATTCTCTGTATTTTATCTTATTTAGAAAGTGATCTTGATTTCCAGAGATTTGCGATAACATGAAATCAATAAATTTTCTTTCAAAGACAAAAGGAAAAGGCCAAATGTAATGAACCCTGACAGAGAACTCCCAGTCGTCCTCGAGGTCCAAGTGTCACTGGTGACGACTTGGTAGGGTGTGTTTGGTTTAACGCCCCTGGTGAATTACACACAATTACACACACACAGTTCTCAGGCCCTGGAGAAGTTATGGAAAACTGAAAATGTCAGGAAAGTTGTGAGGAAGTTTGGAGGAAAACGGTGGAGGTCTGAAGCAGCAGCAGCTCTGAGTAAAAGACCTGACTCATCGATTTAAAACAACAACAGCAGGTGGAGCCACTGGGATGGCACTTTTGGATTTTATGTTTGTGTGTGTGTGTGTGTGTGTGTGTGTGTGTGTGTGTGTGAATCAGATTGAACCAGCTTCAGTCTGGAGAGAGGAGCTGACAGTAATTGACACCGTGTCGGAAGTCGGTCCTGTCCTGTTTTGTCAGAGCAGCTGCAGATCGGGATCGTGTCGCTGCTCTGATTTGCAGCTCGGAGCTGAAAAAACAGCGCGTTCACGTCCAAACAGGAAGAGAGGAGCTCCAGACGCTTGGAGAGTCCCAGACACGGTGTTTTGCTGGAGGTGCGTTCCCCTCACAGCTTTTGTTTTGGGGAAGAAATGAAGAAAAAACTCAGTGCCTGCTCTGTCTGATTCTCTCTGATTCTTGTAAAAACCAGCCGCTCTGCTCACTCGGTTATTGATCAGTGCGTTCCTTCAAGAGGTGAAGGCTCTCGCCTGGAGTCACCAGACCAGCTCACAGGAAGTCTGGAAGCTCTCACTTTGTTTCTGATACATAGATAGATAGATAGATACTTTATTCATCCTGAAGGAAATTCGCAGTTTTTAAACGTCAGTGATTGTCAGTGAGTCTCAGACGAGAGCAGCTGAGTGGCAGAACACGTGACTTGGCGCCGAGCGACCGTCTTTCCCGTCTGGGTGATGAACTCTGGTTTTATTGGCTCTGTTTTGGGATCGGGTGCAGTAAACTGGTTTGGCGGCTTTGGCCTCGGCAGTAAAAGTCCAGCGGGGAGCTCGGTGGGGGGGGGAGTAGCCGGGAAGGTGGCTGGTTGGTGTGGAATTGGCACCGCGAGCCCAAATCTGCAGAGGAGTGTGGCGTCTGAGTCCGAGTTCACGTCCTCTGGCTGGGATTTTAACGAGACCCTGAAGAAGCCGAGGAACCTGCAGCCTCCGTCGGCTCAGGAACTCTGATTTTTTTGCACCAAATCAAACTGTTGACTGGTTTATTTGGTTTAAAGCTGCAGCTGATCAGTTATTTTCACTGTTCAGTCTGTAGATTAACTGTCTCAAAGACTTGAACTTTGTTTTTACCAAACACAAACATGACATTATGTTACGTTTGGCCGGCTTGCGTAAAATAAAAGTGACAAACTCGTGCTGAAGTCACATGAAGTGAAGCAAAGAACCATTTAAATAATTCCCTTTTTGTTTTTATCTCTATTTTCAGTCTGTAAATACATGAAATATGAACTTTTTGTCCTCAGTTATGGACTAAATATATTTATTGTTTATGAATTCAAATGAAATCTTGACACTTTGGTCATTTAGATATTTTTCTGCAGGTCCTCAGTCTGAAAATGTCTTAAATTCAGTTTTATCAACGTGAGGCCTCAAAAATCATGAAATATTCATAAACTTGAATTTACTAGGCCTTAATTTCCACGTAAACATTTTATCTAATTTCATTTATCCATCGTTTAATTTCTTGTTGTCAAAATGAGTCAAGTTCTCTCCTGTTACAGAACTTAACCTGCTGCTGTGCCTCATACTGTCTTTATGCTGCACTGAACCAAGTTTGTCTTTTCTCTCATTAAACCACATTTACATTCACAAAAGTCAGATTATTCTGTTTAGCATCTCAGAATCAGAAGCACTTTATTATCCCTGGGAAATTGTTAGAGAAATAGGAAACGAAATAAGAAATATTTTATAATAATATTTATCAGAAATACTTTTCGATTAATCGCCTCTTAGTGTGAAAAAAAAAATTAAAAATAAATTAAAGCCAAATTCTGACGGGATGGAAACTGTAAGAGTCGGTGTTTGTCTGCTTGTCACACGGCAGAGGAACTTCCAAGCAGATGCTCGGATTTCCACCAGATTTGGTTGAAAGTTTGGACGCGGGTCAACATCCAAAAGGGGGCGTGGCAGTGGGCGGGGCATAGCACAAAAAGTCACTGAACATCCCAGCAGATTAGCATAACACCACAAAATTTTGTCGTAGTTTTTTCCGGGGCTAAAACAAAAAAAAACACAACACATGAACTTCTCCCACTGATTGGACCACGGCCACAATAAAGTAAAAAAAAAAAAAAAAAGAGAGAATAAAACAGGCAATTTAAAACAAGTACACATACTGCACAATAAAACCAAACAATCAGTTGAAAAACAGAGTAGGCTGCAAAAAATCATGTCAATAAAATATTTAAAGGATGGAGATCAAAGACAGGAAGATATAGAAACAGTAAAATGAGAAGAAGCAAAAGGAGACAAAAAACAAATCATATAAAATCAATAAAATATGTAAAACAAACAGAATAAATCAAAGGAGGTGTGGAAGTTCAAAGCAGGTTGGATAAATCAGTTTTCAGTCGTCGTTTGTTTGCCTGCTCTTGCTGCACCGTGTCGTGTGATTGGGTGTTTTTGCGGTCATGTGACGTGTGTGTGATGTGTGGTGTGTGTGTGATGTGTGTGTGATGTGTGTGTGTGGTGTGTGTGTGGTGTGGTCCCGCGGCTGCAGGTCAGCCTGTCGGTGGATCACCCTCAGAAGGTGCTGCTGATGGGAGAGGCTCAGGACTTCGGCACCTGCAAGGCGGCCAAGAAGAACGGAGAGCCCTGCTCGCAGATCGTCAACATGGTGGGTCTGTGTGTGTGTGTGTGTGAGTGTGTGTGTGTGTGTGTGTGTGTGTGTGTGTGTGTGTGTGTTTACATACGTGTTTGTTTTATCTGTGTCTGCATGAGTGTGTCCAGTAGTTCCTAAATCCAGCTCTCTCTGTCTCTCTCTCTGTTATATTTTGCTTTTTTACTCTTGCTTTGATTAGATTCCACCAGATTTTATACAAATACACACATTTATTAATTATTTAAATATTATTAAAATGAAAATAAATTTTAAAAATTAAAAAAAAAAAATTAAATTAGTGATTTATTTATTCATTTATTTATTTATTTCAGGTACAGCAGTTTTTTTTAATTAACCATATCAACAAACTTGCCAATCCAGCTTTCCAAAAGAAAAGTTGACTTGCTGAAACAAAACCAATTTTCTTCATTTTAACCTGATTAACAAACTTTATTTAGCTTTTTAAAATGTTTATTTAAGTTAATTGATGAATTATTTTATATTATTCTATTTATCTTGGTGTGTGTGTGTGTGTGTGTGTGTCCAGTTTCCCTACATTCTGCATGTCAGAGGAAAATCTTGCACTTTTTCTGCTTTACATTTATTGGGGTTTCAGCGGTTTGTGCTGTTGCTCAGATGGGTGTCCTTCAGTACACACACACACACACACACACACACACACACACACGTACAGTATAAATCTGTAGGTCTGTGTAATAAATTGTTAGTAAACTCTATCTTTACATTTTCCTGAGATCACTGCTGAACTTTCACTGAGGGAACATGAAGGAGTGCAGGGCTTTTATTCTGAAAGGAGGCTTCCTGTGTGTGTCTGCAGTACGCCTGTCAGTTCTGTCAGTACCACGTCAAGGCTCAGTACAAGAAGATGAGCTCCAAGCGGGCCGAGCTGCAGTCGTCGTTCTCGGGGAAGGCCCCGGGGAAGCCGAGGGGGCGGGGCTTAGCCGGCGGCGGCGGCGGGGGCGGGCTCAAGCAGCGCCTCTGCCAGGACGGGTTCCACTACGGCGGCGTGTCCTCGGCCGCCTGCGCCGCCTCGCTGTGAGTCACGCAGGGTGGGGCCATTCAACGTTTCAGACACGGAAAGCAGGCGTCCTGATAACAAGTGTGTGTGTGTGTGTGTGTGTGTGTGTGTGTGTGTGTGTGTGTGTGTTTCAGCTCGGCCTCCAAACCCAACAAACCCACCCAGCGCTCTCTGGATCAGCTGTTTGTGAAAGGCTCGTCTCAGCTCGCCGACCAGGCCAAGAGGCTCGGTAAACACACACACACACACACACACACACACACACACACACACACACACACACACACACACACACACACACACACACACACACACAGTCATGTTTCCATCACCTCAGAGGACATTACATTGACTTCCATTCATTTCCTGGAGATTTTTCCTATCTTTAAATCAGGTTTTCACCCTAAAAGAGCACTGATGTCAAATAAACTTAACCGGGAATTTAACAATCATCAATATGTTTAAATAAAAATAAAAAAAATTGAGCTATGTATTTAAATATATTAATCGCACTTGAATTAAGGAAAATAACAATCAAATATTCTTTTTCTGAATTGCCCAAATCATTTTTTCTGCGTTATATTCCATTATTTCTGTGTTATATACACCATGTGAAATTATGGTTCTCATAAATTTATGAATTCAACCTCAGAATTTGAGTTTTTCCTCTCAAATTTGTGACTTGATAATCTCAGTATCTTTGAGCATTTTTCTCACTAAGATATGAGTTATTTCTTGTAAATTTACCGCTTTAATCTCAGAGAATATATGTTTTTTTCTTGTAATTTTACGACTTTAATCTCAGAGAATATCTGTTTCTTTCTTGTAATTTTACCACTTTAATCTCAGAGAATATCTTTTTTTATCTTGTAATTTTACTACTTTAATCTCAGAGAATATCTGTTTTTTTTCTTGTAATTTTACCACTTTAGTCTCAGAGAATATCTATTTTTTTTTCTTGTAATTTTACTACTTTAATCTCAGAGAATATCTGTTTTTTTTTTCTTGTAATTTTACCACTTTAATCTCAGAGAATATCTGTTTTTTTTCTTGTAATTTTACTACTTTAATCTCAGAGAATATCTGTTTTTTTTCTTGTAATTTTACTACTTTAATCTCAGAGAATATCTGTTTTTTTCTTGTAATTTTACCACTTTAATCTCAGAGAATATCTGTTTTTTTCTTGAAATTTTACCACTTTAATCTCAGAGAATATCTGTTTTTTTCTTGTAATTTTACCACTTTAATCTCAGAGAATATCTGTTTTTTTCTTGTAATTTTATCACTTAAATCTCAGAGAATATCTGTTTTTTCTTTTCTTGTAATTTTACCACTTTAATCTCAGAGAATATCTGTTTTTTCTTGTAATTTTACCACTTTAATCTCAGAGAATATCTGTTTTTTTTTTCTTGTAATTTTACTACTTTAATCTCAGAGTATATCTGTTTTTTTTCTTGTAATTTTACCACTTTAATCTCAGAGAATATCTGTTTTTTTCTTGAAATTTTACCACTTTAATCTCAGAGAATATCTGTTTTTTTCTTGTAATTTTACCACTTTAATCTCAGAGAATATCTGTTTTTTTCTTGTAATTTTATCACTTAAATCTCAGAGAATATCTGTTTTTTCTTTTCTTGTAATTTTACCACTTTAATCTCAGAGAATATCTGTTTTTTCTTGTAATTTTACCACTTTAATCTCAGAGAATATCTGTTTTTTTTTTCTTGTAATTTTACTACTTTAATCTCAGAGTATATCTGTTTTTTTTCTTGTAATTTTACCACTTAAATCTCAGAGAATATCTGTTTTTTCTTTTCTTGTAATTTTACCACTTTAATCTCAGAGAATATCTGTTTTTTTCTTGTAATTTTACCACTTTAATCTCAGAGAATATCTGTTTTTTTTTCTTGTAATTTTACTACTTTAATCTCAGAGAATATCTGTTTTTTTTTCTTGTAATTTTACCACTTTAATCTCAGAGAATATCTGTTTTTTTTCTTGTAATTTTACTACTTTAATCTCAGAGAATATCTGTTTTTTTCTTGTATTTTTACCACTTTAATCTCAGAGAATATCTGTTTTTTTCTTTCAATTTTGCCACTTTAATCTCAGAGAATATCTGTTTTTTTTCTTGTAATTTTACTCCTTTAATCTCAGAGAATATCTGTTTTTTTTCTTGTAATTTTACCACTTTAATCTCAGAGAATATCTGTTTTTTTCTTGTAATTTTACTACTTTAATTGCAGAGAATATCTGTTTTTTTTCTTGTAATTTTACCACTTTAATTGCAGAGAATATCTGTTTTTTTTCTTGTAATTTTACCACTTTAATCTCAGAGAATATCTGTTTTTTTCTTGTAATTTTACTACTTTAATTGCAGAGAATATCTGTTTTTTTTCTTGTAATTTTACTACTTTAATTGCAGAGAATATCTGTTTTTTTTTCTTGTAATTTTACCACTTTAATCTCAGAGAATATCTGTTTTTTTCTTGTAATTTTACTACTTTAATTGCAGAGAATATCTGTTTTTTTTTCTTGTAATTTTACCACTTTAATCTCAGAGAATATCTGTTTTTTTTTTTCTTGTAATTTTACTACTTTAATCTCAGAAATTCTGAGTTTTTCTCTTGGAATAGTAGCCCTGTTTCCTTGGCTCTGTAATGTTCTTTCCCTGACACGCTGTCACACAGACAACACACACTCATACCGGCTGATTATCGGCCAGCTGATCGTTTGTGTTGTAATCCAGCGCCTCCTGCTGGCCACATGAACGTCCTGCTGCATCACTTTGACTCGAGGTGTTTCTCTGCTGTTTCAGCGCTGCAGGCCGGACAGGTTTCCGGCTGCTCCGACGACTTCAGGAGTCTGATGTCACAGCCGACGCCCGGAGCGCTGCAGCTCAGGAAACACCTGACACACAGCAAACACACAGGTAAACACACAGCAAACACACAGGTAAACACACAGTAAACACACAGGTAAACACACAGCAAACACACAGGTACACTACTCACAAAAAGTTAGGGATATTTGGCTTTTGGGTGAAATTTATGGAAAATGTAAAAAGTTCACGCTACAGTGATATTATATCATGAAAGTAGGGCATTTAAGTAGAAGCATACACTGGTGATTTCCTCATCTCAAATAATTTCTTGAAACAAAAGCCAACAACAGTGGTGGATATACCACAACAAAAAATGTCAGTGTCAATAACTTGTCATGTGCCCTTGAGCATCAATTACAGCTTGACAACGACGTCTCATGCTGTTCACAAGTCGACTTATTGTCTGCTGAGGCATGGCATCCCACTCTTCTTGAAGGGCGGCCCTCAGGACATTGAGGCTCTGGGGTACAGAGCTCCGAGCCTCTACACGGCCACTCAGCTGATCCCATAGGTTTTCTATGGGATTCAGGTCTGAGAAAGTGCAGGCCACTCCATCTGAGGTACCCCAGTCTCCAGCAGCCGTTCCCTAATGATACGACCTCGATGAGCTGGAGCATCAAACACCTGATGTGAATTTTGCCGTTAAACTCCTTGTTAGAGAACAGCAACTTGTGCAAAAAGTACTGAAACATTGAACAGTTGGACATGTGCATTCAAAAGTTTACAGAAGGTCACATTAAGTTCACCTGTAAAGGTTAGAATGCATTTTAGGTTCATCCTGAAATTTCACCTGAAAGCTGAATATCCCTAACTTTTTGTGAGTAGTGTAGCTCACCTGCCCTCACCTGCGGCTCCACCTCAGGGGCTTTTACTCTGAAGGATCGAGCTAAACTGAAGCCAAGCTGCTCTTCAGGTCGTCCCGTCTGTGTTTCGGGTTTTCACTCGGTGACTCTGCCCCCCCCCCCCCCCCCCCCCCCCCCCTCCCCCCCCTCCGGCTCCCCGGGGCCGGCCGGTGCGGCGGTGCGCTCCATCTCGGCCTCAGAGCTGCTGAAGCAGCAGAAACAGCAGCAGCAGGAGCTCCTGCAGAGCCGGCGGCGGCGGGCCGAGGAAATCCAGAAGAGGGCGCCGCAGAGCTCGGGCACGGCGGGGCTCCCGGGCCGGGGGGGCCTCCTGTCCCCTAAAGCCCCCTGTGAGGCTCCCGAGGCCGCACGGAGCCCCGCGGGCCCCCAGACCCCCACGCTGGGCCGGGGCTTCTCCGAGGGCGAGGACATCCTGTTCTTCGACCACAGCCCGCCGCCGCCCGGCGCCTCCGGCCTGTCAGCCGCCAAGATGGCCGCCCTCAGGACGCTGCGGGTCAGAGGGGCGCAGCTGGAGAGGGAGGATCCAAACGCCGTGAAGAGGAAGAGGAGCAGCAGCAGCGAGATCAGCGCCCGCGTGGAGAAGAGCCGCAGCTCACCTGAAGGTAACAACACACACACACACACAGCACGCGGGACTAAGCTCCGCCTCCAGCAGACACTCAGCGCTCATCACTTCCTGCTCTGACCCAGCAGGAGGCGAGGGGGAGGAGCCGGCGCTGAAGAGGCGGAGAGATCAGCTCAGCTACGTCCAATCAGACGAGTTCCAGAAGATTCTCAACGCCAAGTCTCGTCACGGAGCCGAACTGCAGGCGGTGAGACGACGAGACGCCTTCTCACACACACACACACACACACACACACACACACACACACACACACCCAATCCCATCCCCCGTCAGCCCGGGACCCCGAGCTCATGGGACAACTCCTCCTTCAGGGGACGGCCTCAGTGTGTTTTTTTCCCTTTGTAAATCAGCTGACTGTGTGTGTGTGTGTGTGTGTGTGTGTGTGTGTGTGTGTGTGGCAGGCGGAGTTCCAGCTGCAGGAGCGGTACTTTGACGCTCTGGTGCAGAAGGAGCAGATGGAGGAGAAGATGAGGGGCATCAGGGAGATGAAGTGTCGGGCCGTGTCCTGCAGGAAGGTACGGGACCCTGAACGCCCCGCCACTCGCTTTGATTTGTTAACGACCAAAAACACAAAACATCCTGCGCCTCACGGCCCGTTAAACACGCTGCGCCAAGCCCGCCGTCTCCATGGTAACCTGCACGGCGTCTCGGCTGACGTCGTGTTCCAGATCCAGATGTTTCTCTTCATTTTAGCAGAAAAACAATCTGCACCCGTTTTGCCCTTTCAGAGGCTTTTATGGTCATTTTGTCATATTTTAATCAGCTGTAGACAGTGGGACACTTTATATTAACCATCATTAATAAACTGTAAATTCATAGTTAATTAAATTTTAGTTATTCTCAGTTAACAACAAAATGATAATAATATTTACTTTTTGTGTAGTAAACTAATACATATTATTGTTGCAAATACAAGATTTTATTTACTGTAGTAGGTATTTCTGGATTTTTATCAGTTGATTTGTAAACCTTTAAGAATTTATACGTATGACATCTCTGTTATGTTTGTAGATGATCAAATTATCTTTTAACGGTTTACAAATCAATTTGTTATCATGTACAGATAGTTAATGGAGTAAATAAAATGTTATGAGTGCTACAATAAAGTAATGTATAGTTTACTGTGCAATAAGTAAACATTATTTTTGTTTTTTAAAATGTAAACAATTAACTCAAATTTAATTAACTATTAACTTTTATTAATGATGGTTCGTATAATATTACTGATTAATTCCTTCTTGTTTCATTGTTATTCAGGGCTAAACAGCCAAAAGAGAAACTGTCTATGAATTTGTGTTTTTCAAAAACAGTTTGTTTCCTCAAGAAATACAAAGATTCAGTTTTTGTATTTTGTGTTTTCTAGAGTTATGTGTCTGAAAAGAAATCTGTGTGATGACCCCCCCCCCCCCACCCGCCTCTTTCAGATCTCCGCCTCTGTAAATATGAGTTAATGCTGACACGTTTCCCATGATCCTCTGCTCACAGTGCGGCTACACCTACTTCAAGCCGGCGGATCGCTGCGTGGCCGAGAGCCACGAGCTGCGCTGGCACGACGCCGTCAAACGCTTCTTCAGGTGCCCCTGCGGCCAGAGAGCCATCGCCCTGGACCGCCTGCCGCACAAACACTGCAGGTCAGAGCCCGGGACGCCCCTCCCTCACCCCCGGGATGCCCCTCCCCCCCCCCCCCCCAGGACGCCCCTCCCCCCCCGGGACACCCCTCCCTCGCCCCCGGGAGACTTCATTTCCTCTTTTTAGTCACCTCCTAAAGGACGGATCCAACAGTTTTGGGCAAAATCCCCCATTTCCCGACTTCCCCAGTTGCTACGGGTAGCATTTCCTGTTAGCTTAGCATAAAGACTTGAAGTCTATGGGAGTCGTTAGCCTGGTTCTGTCCAAATGAAAAACCACGACCTACAAACTTGTGTTAACTTCAGTGTTTCTGTTTCTGTCATTACAGCAACTGTGGTCTGTTCAAATGGCAGCGGGACGGGATGCTGAAGGTAAACCAGCTCTGGAGGCTGGATTTGTTTTTGTTTTTTTGTTTTGTTTTTTTTAACCATTCCAGAAAAATCTAAATGTTTTACCTTTTTTTATTTTCCAGGGTTTACACCAAATATCCTGATATTCACTTAGCCATTTGTTAGGTTGCTCTTTGAATTTAGTTCCTGTATTCAGTTTGTCTCTTAGTTTCTCTTAGGATTTATAATTTGTGCTAATTTGTTCTAGCACAAATTGTTTTATAGGCCAATTAATATAGAACAAATACATTTTTTTGCCTTTAATAAAAATGAGCGTTAATCTGATTATTTAAAAAATAAAATATTTTAAATATTTTTCATTGCCCTGTCAAAGAAAATATCCCTGGCATCATTGTGATTTCTTAAAAACTTATGTATTGATGAATTTTTCCAATGTGTTTGAATGGCAGGAGAAGGCGGGGCCGAAGCTGGGCGGCGAGCTGCTGCTGCCTCGCGGCGACGAGCAGCCCAAGTTCCTCAACAGCATGAAGTGAAGCCTCCCGTCTTCATCCTCATCATCCTCATCATCATCCTCATCCTCCTCCTCCTCCTCCTCCTCCTCCACGCCTGCAACACCGCCTCCTGCTGGAGGAGCCACTTTTACAAGTTTTGTTTAATCCTGTACAGCTCTGTGTTACTGTGGTCTGAATCCTGTTTTTAATTTTGAGTAGTTTTTTTTTAATTGATTTTAGTGGAAGCTGTTTGTCAGATTCCCTTCTGTCTGCTGGAAATGAGCTGATGAAATGAACAACGAGCCACATGTCATCTGAATTAAACGTCTGTGTTGCTGCCGGTTAATAAAACACAACAGGGATTTCAACCTGGTCATGATTCATCTTTTCCACGTTTAAATCTGGATGGAAATAAAGAAAAAAATGTTCGAGCTATCCAGGGAAATGTTTCTGTTCCTGTTGGAGACGCAAAACTCCCGGCCCCCTTTTCCCACGGTCTGATGCTTTAGCTTTAGCTTCAGTTTTAGCCTTAGCTTTATTTTTAGATTTAGCTTCAGTTTTAGTTTTAGCTTCATTTTTAGATTCAGTTTTAGCTTTAGCTTTATTTTTAGATTTAGCTTCAGTTTTAGTTTTAGCTTTATTTTTAGATTTAGCTTCAGTTTTAGTTTTAGCTTTATTTTTAGCTTCAGTTTTAGTTTTATTTTTAGATTTAGCTTCAGTTTTAGTTTTATTTTTGGATTTAGCTTCAGTTTTAGTTTTAGCTTCAGTTTTAGCTTTATTTTTAGATTTAGCTTCAATTTTAGCTTTAGTGTTTAGTTTTAGTGATGACGGGCACATCAGGACACATTCGCAGTGAAAAGAAATTGGGAAATTCTTAAATATATTGGGGGGGGGGGGGAAAGGTGACGAAAATTAGCAGGACATGAAGGAATACATATATAGATAGATAGATATAATTTTTTTTTTTTTTTTTTTTTTTTTTTTTTTAAACATGACCACAGAATTAGCCAAGTAAATAAAATAGAATATAAATTTAAAAATAGCTGCCAGGTAATTACCTCAAAAAATGTGATTCTTAATTTTTTGAGGGATTTTTCTGGCAACTTTTTACAATGTGTACAAGTGGAGATGAAGTTAATTTAGTTCACTGGGTGAAATAAAACTCTGGGCTCCACAAAGGGTGGTTTCATGGTAAAACACAAGGGCCCCCAAATTTCTAGGGACGGCCCTGAGGGGAACGACAGTAAAAACATTAACATCGGGATCGTTTTCAAAATCTTTCCGCTGACTTGGCGCTATTGATGTATTGAACAATTGGTCCTTGTGACTTGTGTCCTGTAATCTGCACACATGAACCCCCTTCCCCCAGGATCCGTGTGCCGGCCAGGCGCCCGTCGCTCCTGCTGACAGTTTTATTGAACGGCCAGAATGAGCAGATGCGGAGCTGAAATCACAGCTGGGGGATAAAATTAGCCTCCTGGACCTGAAGCTGTGTGATTAGCGAGAGTGGAGTGCCATGCCACATCATTTGACGTTTTTTTTTTCCTTCTTTTTGCTCATTATCCTGCCTTTGGCTTTTTTTTTTTTTTTTTTTGTATTTTTCCACCTTCTTTCCCTCTCCCAGCTCCCCGCGCACACACCGCTGCCCAGTTTCTCGTCTAATATTTCCACTCTGGAATGTGCAGAGCCTCCAGACTGATGACTTCCCCATGCCGACCTCGTCCCCGCTCCATCCTGCCTTCCCTCCTTTCAAATTCTCCAAATACCAGAATGAGTCATGACACATCGGCGACGTTTAGAGATCGGAGAAACTTTGGTCTTTATTTGTGGCTCTGAGTTACAGAAGAGACGTTAAAGGACCGTCCCAGTGACTCTGCATGTTCAGCGTCATGTCAACAAAAATGCATGAACTCTTTTACCAAAAGCGAGCAGTGGGACATTGGAGCTGCCACATCACTCCTCCTCCCTTTCCTCCAGCCGCTGGTTTCCATTCATTCCACTACGATATGAACATGAACTTTCAGAGCCTTCACACTTTCTTCACTCCAGTTTTCCATCAGCCGAATAAAGTCCTCCACATGAGTTTTCCTAAAAGCTGCAGCACTGTTGGGTTTTAAATTGTGGTCAGAGTGGGGAAAAAAAAAAAAAAAAAAAAAAAAAAAAAATAGTTCCCCCCGGGGGGAAACATTCCACTTTAAACTGAAAAAAATTCAAATTTGAAAATGGAGATATTTTTAATTCTATGTTGTGAAATCTTTAGTACTTTCACATGATTTGATAAAAAGTTTGTTGACATGGAAAATGTGGAGAATTTTTAGTAAATGAGCCAAACTTTTAAAATCACTGGTGCGGTCCTTTAAAGTTGTTTTTATTTTCCTTACAAAAGCAGCACTACTGCCCCCTTGTGGAAATGCAGCCATTGCCTGACACATGTATTGCGAACATAAAAGCTTGATTTATTTATCAGCACTAAATATTGTCACTTCATAGTGACCCTGTTTAAACAGACTGGCCATGAAGACATGGTTGTGTAGCTTGTATGTATGTACAGGTGAGAACAGGTAGTTACAGTAAAAATATTTAAAGAAACTTAATGACTATTAAAATGCACCTTTCAGTTTGACCTGGAGAGGAAAGACTATTGCACTAAGATTTTATACAAAAAGCTTTCAGACTAAAATGGTAGAGACAAACAGTTGAATTTTTCTCAGGAATCAGAGGAAACATGATGAACGAGTTTCCTCTGGGCGGCGGGGTCGTCCGCCATTGGCCGCCAGGTGTTGTTGGCCCCGCCCATCACGCTACGGAGCGCGCTCAGTGGTACCAGTAGTAGCGAGGGTACATGCCGTCGTAGTGAAACTCCCGCACCTGCTCGTTCTTCTCCCTCATCCTCTCGTTTTGTTCTGTAGATAAAGAAAATGTGTTTATTTTAAAGGAATAATTCACCCAAAACACAAAACAAGATATTCCTGCTGGTGTCCTGTGAAGTCAATCCCTCATTGTGACATTTTGTTCTACAAGTAAATAAAGTAGTTTTTTTGTTTGTTTGTTTGTTTTGTTTTTTTTAAAGGAACAGTTCACCCAAAACAGAAAAAAAAAAATCTGCTTACATCCTATGAAGTGAATCAAACTGTTTATTCAAACAAGTCTGAATTCAAAAATTCAAGTCTTAGATTATGAGATCAAAGTCAAATTTATGAGAAAAAAAAATCTGAAAACCAGTTTGTCCTCCTCCTGTGGGATCCAGTCTGAAGGAAATCCTGCTGGTCTGAGTCCAGAACCCCAACCTCCTCCTCAGCATCTGGACTCTGAAGAGACGTTGCTGTGACTTGGGCCGATTCAGAAGAAAACAATCTGCTGATTCTGGGCTCAGATCAGCAGGATCTCCTTGTTCCTGAATCCCATGTCAGAGTAGATTTGATGAGGTCGTCAGCTGCAGGCCTGAGACAGCAGCCGAGTGAAGTCATGTGGTCACTTGGCCCAAGAAGAAAAGACTAAATCTACTTTTCCATCCAGCCTGGAAACGTCGTCAAATCACACAGAAACTAACAAGGGGAAGCTGGAAAATATCTCCTCCTTGTATTTTGGGTGAACTGTGCCTTTAACTTGGTGTCAACTCGCCGACGCTGCCAAGCTCTGCGGCTCCGAGAGGGAACTCTCAGTTTAGAAGCTGCAGTTTGTCCCGGCGGGCGTCGGGCCGCGGGGGGAGGGGCGGCGGCTCGGGGCCTCGCCGCAAAATGAACAGTTGAGGTGTTTGGGCGTCGTACCGTCACGCGCCTCCTCGGTGTAGTTCTCATACTCGTCCCTCTGCTCCTCGTTGTACTCCCTCCTCCTCTCATCCTGGGACTGCCTCACCCTCTGCTCAGCTGGAGGGAGAGAGAGGGAGAGAGAGAGAGGGAGAGAGAGAGAGAGGGAGAGGGAGAGAGAGAGAGAGAGAGAGCTGTCATGTGTCTGTTGTCAGGTTCAGGTTGAAGTAACTGATTACATTTCCTCCTGTTACTGTAACTGAGGAGCTTCTTTGTGTACTTTTACTTTTTTGAGTTTTTTTTTTTTTTTAAATGAGGGTATTTTTGTTTTCCTTCAGTCCATTTTCTACCTGAATTTTGTCTTTTCTACATTTTAAATCAGATCCGTCACACAGAACAGATGATTAATGACTGACTGGAGCCTTTCACAATAAAAGCTCAGTCAGCAGAGATGAGAAGAGGAACCTGCTTCTACTGTGTTGGCTCTACTTTTTTGTCCTTTTCCAAATTTCACAATAAAAGCTGCACCATGAAAAACTGCAGGCAGTCAGTGGAAGCGAGGACCGTTTTAATCAATCAATCAATCAATCAGACTATTCATATAGCACTGTTCATTCAAATGCATATGTCACAAAGTGCTCCATACAGTGAAGCAACACACACACACACACACACACACAACCCCAGTAAAAACAGCAGCTGAAGAAACAGCGTCATAAAACTCAGCATTTTCCATCGAGGAAACCCCGGCGGCAGGAAGAAGACTAACAAGAAACAGAATGAACTCAAACTAGCAAAATAAAAGTAGTAATGAGTACGACATGAAACACAGAAAATAAACAAATAAACAAATAAAAATAAATAAATAAATAAAAATAATTTAAATAACTCAAACCCAAAACAGTCAAGAAAAATAAATGGAATAAAAGGTTTTAGACTCAACTGGAAAAAATTTATCCCACATTTTGTCAGTTGAGTCTCCAGGGTCCTCACTTCAGTTTAGTGTAATGCCCCTTTAAAAGCATGCAGTGTGCAGCGTGTTCTCTCCTCCTTTTCTAACTGCATGGAAAAGATCCCAGCTAACACAGTTACTGTTTGGAAAAAGGAGCTCAGTCACTTTTACTGCCAGGACATTTGACATGAGACACTTTGGACTTTTACTGCAGGACATTTTTACTGCACTACTTCTACTTCTACTGCAGTCAGATACCAGCAGAGGAACAGTACTTCTACTTCTACTGCAGTCACATACCAGCAGAGGAACAGTACTTCTACTTCTACTGCAGTCACATACCAGCAGAGGAACAGTACTTCTACTTCTACTGCAGTCAGATACCAGCAGAGGAACAGTACTTCTACTTCTACTGCAGTCAGATACCAGCAGAGGAACAGTACTTCTACTTCTACTGCAGTCAGATACCAGCAGAGGAACAGTACTTCTACTTCTACTGCAGTCACATACCAGCAGAGGAACAGTACTTCTACTTCTACTGCAGTCACATACCAGTAGAGGAACAGTACTTCTACTTCTACTGCAGTCACATACCAGCAGAGGAACAGTACTTCTACTGCAGTCACATACCAGCAGAGGAACAGAGGAGACAGTCAAAAAAAAAATAAACCCCCAGTCTTTGTGTGACTGTTGTGCACGTGCACGAGCCTCATGCACGCTCCCACAATCAGCCATAAACGGAGGCTCCTAATTGGCTCGTTTCCATAGAAACACCTGCTGCTGCTCATTCAGCGAGGTGTGTAGCTCATCATAATGAATATGAGCTGATCACACACACGTCACTCACATCTGGATTATGTGTCACACGGTGCAACACACACATTCTCATTCAAACATAATGATAATAATAATAATAATAATAATAATAAATAGATAAATAGGCTTGTGCCAAATCATACATGCACGGTGAAATTGAAGTAATGACGTTACAATAATAATGTGGCATAAATCCCACTTTCATGTTATTTTCTGCCACTTCTACAACAACCTGCAGCCAAAACTCTGTGTGTGTGTGTGTGTGTGTGTGTGTGTGTGTGTGCGCGTGCAGGAAGCACCTCCTCCCTGCACCTGTTCTTATGAAAACTCATTTCTGTGTAGAAAATAGCATAAACAGTGTTTACACATCTGGCCCCAGTCACTGATTCCTGATAAAGTTGGATAAACTGTTTCTGTAAATAAATAAAAACAGTGTGTGTAAGCTGTATTTGCGCCCCCGCCCAGCCCGGGACAGGCCAGGCTCTGTCCCGGGACAGGAGACATGACGGCTGTAACGTCCCGAGTCGGAGCGCTGCAGTGTCGGGATTACGACACGAGACACGCGTCCCGTCTGCAGATTTATTTTCCTCCGCAGCAGGACGGTGATTTGAGGCTCAGTTGTGGCGTGGAGTCGGGGTTTGGCTTGCAGATTAACTCATCCTTCTCTCTGTCACTCACACACACACACACACATACACACACACATACACACATGCGAAGCTACTTGCCTGTAGAAGAAGCCAATTTGTGCTGCCAAACTATTTTTCCCCCATTTTTTCTTTCTTTTTTCTTTTTTTTTTTTTTACCCTCCGACTCATTCTAATCTCTTGGTTTTCTTAAATGACATCACAGCTGGAGATACAACTCAGCTAAACATCAGACATCATATCCTAAACCCTGGGATTTACAAAAACAAAACTAAAATGACTAGTTTTCCGTGACGAAATAATTTAATATCTTGTGGAACAAACTTTGAGTGAAATCCGTCTGACCTTTGACCTGAGTGATGGGGCGGTGGGACTGACCTCGTGTTCTCACCAAAATAAAATAAAATAAAATAAAATGTCATTTAAAGCCACATGGAACGTGTTTACATCTCACAGGCCACAGCTGTCTTCCTCTTCCAGAAGACAAGCAGAGCCAGAGCTTTCTTTAATAACGCGAGCTGCTCGCTGACACACTAAACGCATCTTAAGAAAAGAGTGTGTACCTTCCCGTTCGGGTTGGGTACCGAAACGCGGTGCCAACAGGGCACCGGTTCCAACATAAACGGTAGTAACGAGACCGAATAAGAACAAAAATGTCGGTGCCTCATTTCGGTGCCAGATAACTTTGCATCAGATAACTTTGCCCACTTAATGCCGATATCGATAGATTAACCTGTCGGTTTATGCGGCGGTAGCAAATTTCGACAAAGCAGCAAAAATTGACAGAACACCAGCATCAACTTGTGGTTGTTGAACGTGACATCAGTGATGCTGCTCAGCACACCTGTTGATCAGAGCCGATAGTGACAGGGATGCTAACTAGGGCCCTGTAACTTCCGCAAACACGGAATCGCGGAATTAGCCAACTGATAATAATAAAATAATAATAATAATAATAATAATAATAATAATAATAATAATAAAAAACTGCACCGGCACCGTACGAGTCCAAAAGGCAGAGAAACTTTCCAGCTACAGCAGCGCACTGACAAAGATTGTGTAACAAAGCGAAGAGTTGCCACTCCGCTCTATTTTCACTGGCTAACAGCAGCACACTGGCTTAGCTTGTCTATTCAGAGAAGAGGTATCACTTCGGCTTATTTTTCATATTCAATCTATGTTATCACATTCATACTACTGCTCATTCATTGGTAGCTGAATTGTTGGGTCTGTTTGATAAGTAATTTACATTTTTAAAACAAATAATAATTTAACATATTGTTAGATTATTGGAGTCAAGCTTACTGGTAAACATCTACTCCTTCAAGATAATTTATTATGTTCTACAACTCATAAACATACACTAACACTACATACTGAGTGTTTGAGCAGCATATCTCCCCTGTGCTACAAAAGATCCGTAGTAAAAAGTACTGCCTTGTGTGTGCGTTTTCATTTTTTTAAGTAGCGGTTCGAGAATCGTTTAAGCACCGGAACCGTTTAAAAAATACCGAGTCGGCACCGGTATCGGATAAAACCCAACCGATACCCAACCCTACTTCCTGTCCCACCTTTTCGGTAAATTTGACCCTGACAGGACACAGAACCACCACCAACAACGGAGACGTCCAGGTGGAAAACTGACGGCTCGTTTGGTTTGTGAAATCGGCCAATTTGATCGTTTCTGTGGTCGAGATTTTAACGTTCAAATATGAGCAGCAGAACAACAGACGTTTCTGATGGGATTAGTTTTATTTCTGCGTTTCTGTATCGCTTAGCCAGCGTCTTTCATCAGCCAAACTCTAAACAACAGCGCCATCTAGCGTCGGTCAGGCTCACTGCTCGTCCCTTGACCTCTGACCTCCAGCTGTGTGAATGAAAATGGGTTCTCTCCCCTCTGCAGACACGCCCACCTTCTGCTAATCCCATGCAGTTTGGGCCCCAAAGCCTGCAGTCCACATGTGTTCTTGTGGCCTGTTGTAAAATGGTGTGTGTGTGCAGACTGGGGCCTAAACAGTCTTGGAGCTGCATCAGTTGGCTTTGATTCAGTCGTCTTGTGGTATTCTGGAGGGATTTTTGACCATTTTTATCATTTCTCCAGTCGTCAAAAATGCTTAAAATTCAACGGTATCAACCCCAAAGCTGCAGCAACAACTTGTGAGATATATTTAGGCACGGGAATGGCCAAATTATACGCTTCCATCATTATGTTGTAAACCCTGATGCGCTCTAAACTTTCAAAACGTAAACATGGCGAACCACAAGCCGTTTGAAAGTGAGAGCAGAGCGTGCAGCTTCCTGTCTGACTGCACCTTTAAGGGTGAGCACGGGGCCCCGGGGCCGGCGACCACCTCGGGGCCGATTTTCTAAACAGTCAGCAGGTCATTTCACCGACGAGCCACAAAAACACTTCACAGAAACCCCCCCCTCCCCCCCGGCGGCGCCTCTTTAAGTCTAAATTGCTCCTTTACATTCCTGCCTCGGCTCCTGCAGGGATTTTCCTGCTACCTGTGCATCGCTTCTGTGGCAGGGTCACACACACACACACACACACACACACACACACACACACATGCAGCTGCCCCCTCAGGTTGTCGTGGACCGGGCCTTTATTTTGGAGGAATGTGGCGAGCTGGAGCAGACCTCCGCCCCTCTCTGGACGGGACAGAGCGGCTTTTTCCAGTTTTTTTTTTTTTTTCTGTGTTTTTCAGTAAAAAACAGAAACATAATGTGACTTAATGAAGGTCGTTATGAGTGCAGGTCGCAGTTTGTGGTGAAATCTCCCCGAGGACATGTGGACGTGCTGTTTCCCGTGCAGCGTGTGGCTGTAATGTGGCGTCCCAGGTGAATACTGCACTTTGTGGAACCTCACTCTCGCCTCACAACACACCCGGAGCCGAAATAAACTCAGACCAGAGGCTGATCGCTCCGACGGCTCTGGATCTGAACGCTCCATCAAGTCCCTCAGCAGGCAAAGGCCTTTTAATAAACGGTACATGGGCTGCATTTTGTAGTCTACCAGTCACTAAAAGGACTCAACAATATTTGCCTCACATTCACCCATTCACACACACACACACACACTGGCATGGCAGAGGCTACAATATAAATTTGATTCATATCTTTTATGTTTAATAAAATGCGTTTATGAACTCTTATTCTTGTTCTTCCATCATCATCAGCTGCTGCTGTTTCCGACGTATCCGAGGAAAAAACTCAGAATTTGCAAGATTAAAGTGGTAAAATTATGAGAAAAACTCACAATTTGGTAACACTCTACAATAAGAGTACAACAATTAATGTTAGTTAATGCCATAATAAACATGAAGTAACAGGTAATAAACATTAAATAACAGGTAATAAACATGAAGTATCAGGTAACTAACCGTTAACTAATGTGTCTAAGAATCATGTACTAATGCTGTTCATGCTAAGGTATTAATTTATATGTTATTTAAGGGTTATTGTAGATATTATTAACATTAATAAATGACATAATAATCAGTAACTAACAGTTAATTAACCATTACGCATTAACTCACGTTAACTAACGTTAATTGTTGTACTCTTCTTGTAAAGTGATACCCACAATTTTATGAAAAAAAAAAAAAAAAATTCTGAGATTATTAAGTCACAAATTTTACGAGAAAATTTTTTTTTATCATCTCAGAGTTCTCAAGTTTTTTCTTGTAAATTTGTGAGTTTGTTCTTGAAAGTGTACCGCCTTAATCTCAGAGATTGTCCAAGTTTTTTCTCAGATATTTACTTTAATCTGCTCTATGAGGACGGGAGCAGCTAGCTGGGTGGGTGGTGCTGCCCCCTGCTGGCCAACAGGACCCAAAGCCTCAGGCTCACCGTCTCAGACACATCAGACTTCAGGAGCCTCTGGGGAACGACAGGTTTAGGTGCGACGCCTTGTCTCCACTAAATGAAGCAGGTCGGGCCACCACAGCGCCACCAACAGGCCAAACAAAGCCCCTGAGCCTGAGGCAGCAGCGTCCCAGAGGAGGCGTCCCAGAGGAGGCGTCCCAGAGGAGGCGTCCCAGAGGAGGCGTCCCGTGCAGGAGGCGTCCCAGAGGAGGCGTCCCAGAGGAGGCGTCCCGTGCAGGAGCGTCTCGTGAAGGAGGCATCCCAGAGGAGGCGTCCCAGAGGAGGCGTCCCGTGCAGGAGGCGTCCCAGAGGAGGCGTCCCGTGCAGGAGGCGTCCCAGAGGAGGCGTCCCAGAGGAGGCGTCCCGTGCAGGAGCGTCTCGTGAAGGAGGCATCCCAGAGGAGGCGTCCCAGAGGAGGCGTCCCAGAGGAGGCGTCCCGTGCAGGAGGCGTCCCAGAGGAGGCGTCCCGTGCAGGAGGCATCCCAGAGGAGGCGTCCCAGAGGAGGCGTCCCGTGCAGGAGGCATCCCAGAGGAGGCGTCCCAGAGGAGGCGTCCCGTGCAGGAGCGTCCCGTGCAGGAGGCGTCCCAGAGGAGGCGTCCCGTGCAGGAGGCGTCCCAGAGGAGGCGTCCCGTGCAGGAGGCGTCCCGTGCAGGAGGCGTCCCAGAGGAGGCGTCCCAGAGGAGGCGTCCCAGAGGAGGCGTCCCGTGCAGGAGGCGTCCCGTGCAGGAGGCGTCCCGTGCAGGAGGCGTCCCAGAGGAGGCGTCCCAGAGGAGGCGTCCCGTGCAGGAGGCGTCCCAGAGGAGGCGTCCCAGAGGAGGCGTCCCAGAGGAGGCGTCCCAGAGGAGGCGTCCCAGAGGAGGCGTCCCGTGCAGGAGGCGTCCCAGAGGAGGCGTCCCAGAGGAAGCGTCCCGTGCAGGAGCGTCTCGTGAAGGAGGCATCCCAGAGGAGGCGTCCCAGAGGAGGCGTCCCGTGCAGGAGGCGTCCCAGAGGAGGCGTCCCGTGCAGGAGGCGTCCCAGAGGAGGCGTCCCAGAGGAGGCGTCCCGTGCAGGAGCGTCTCGTGAAGGAGGCATCCCAGAGGAGGCGTCCCAGAGGAGGCGTCCCAGAGGAGGCGTCCCGTGCAGGAGGCGTCCCAGAGGAGGCGTCCCGTGCAGGAGGCATCCCAGAGGAGGCGTCCCAGAGGAGGCGTCCCGTGCAGGAGGCATCCCAGAGGAGGCGTCCCAGAGGAGGCGTCCCGTGCAGGAGCGTCCCGTGCAGGAGCGTCCCGTGCAGGAGGCGTCCCAGAGGAGGCGTCCCGTGCAGGAGGCGTCCCAGAGGAGGCGTCCCGTGCAGGAGGCGTCCCGTGCAGGAGGCGTCCCAGAGGAGGCGTCCCAGAGGAGGCGTCCCGTGCAGGAGGCGTCCCGTGCAGGAGGCGTCCCAGAGGAGGCGTCCCAGAGGAGGCGTCCCGTGCAGGAGGCGTCCCAGAGGAGGCGTCCCAGAGGAGGCGTCCCAGAGGAGGCGTCCCAGAGGAGGCGTCCCGTGCAGGAGGCGTCCCAGAGGAGGCGTCCCAGAGGAAGCGTCCCGTGCAGGAGCGTCTCGTGAAGGAGGCATCCCAGAGGAGGCGTCCCAGAGGAGGCGTCCCGTGCAGGAGGCGTCCCAGAGGAGGCGTCCCGTGCAGGAGGCGTCCCAGAGGAGGCGTCCCAGAGGAGGCGTCCCGTGCAGGAGCGTCTCGTGAAGGAGGCATCCCAGAGGAGGCGTCCCAGAGGAGGCGTCCCAGAGGAGGCGTCCCGTGCAGGAGGCGTCCCAGAGGAGGCGTCCCGTGCAGGAGGCATCCCAGAGGAGGCGTCCCAGAGGAGGCGTCCCGTGCAGGAGGCATCCCAGAGGAGGCGTCCCAGAGGAGGCGTCCCGTGCAGGAGCGTCCCGTGCAGGAGCGTCCCGTGCAGGAGGCGTCCCAGAGGAGGCGTCCCGTGCAGGAGGCGTCCCGTGCAGGAGGCGTCCCAGAGGAGGCGTCCCAGAGGAGGCGTCCCGTGCAGGAGGCGTCCCGTGCAGGAGGCGTCCCGTGCAGGAGGCGTCCCGTGCAGGAGGCGTCCCAGAGGAGGCGTCCCAGAGGAGGCGTCCCGTGCAGGAGGCGTCCCAGAGGAGGCGTCCCAGAGGAGGCGTCCCAGAGGAGGCGTCCCAGAGGAGGCGTCCCGTGCAGGAGGCGTCCCAGAGGAGGCGTCCCAGAGGAGGCGTCCCGTGCAGGAGCGGCTGACAGGAAACCTGGAGGTCGCCGTCGACTTGTTTTATTTTAGAATCCAAATATCCTCTCCTCTATTGGCGTCCCGCTCCGGACAAACCGGCGCCGTCACATTTTCAAAATCCCACAGAGGAATTGTCTTTATAATTATATTTACTCCCTTCGAGTGACGCCTCCCTGATCCTCCTCCCAAATAGAAAATAAGAACAGAATTACTGTCAGTGGACGACGAGCACACATCCAATAAATATGAAACTAAAATAAATCCTCTAAAAATAGAATGGATATCGCACTGAAAAGCATTGAGTGTGTGTGTGAGCTAAAAATAAAAAGTGGCTCAGTGTGTGTGTGTGTGTGTGTGTGTGTGTGTGTGTGTGTGTGTTACACCTTGTCTTGTGTCTGAGGTGACAGGCGCTTCGCCCTCCGGCCAAAAACATTTTGTCCGTCTTAGAGGAAACAATGAGCTCGACTCCGAGGACAGGCCGTTCATCATGTCCCTGACGGGGCGGCCCGGGGGGGTCGGGGGAGTCGGGGGGGGCCGGGGGGCGGGGCCTCGGGGTTAACGCGGCCGGTCTGAGGGCTTTGGAGGAGCACGGAGACGCTGTTTATGTTGATTTATATTTGGTGTCCTGTGTGGCCGCCGAGCCTGAGGCGGTGTGTGCGGTCCACTCGGCCTCAGCGTGGACACACTGAGTTATGGCTGGGTTTGGCCTCCAGGACAGGACTGGAGCTGTGTGTGTGTGTGTGTGTGTGTGTGTGTGTGTGTGTGTGTGTGTGTGTGTGTTGGTTTGTAGCTGGATGATGAGGGCGAGTGGAAGCTGTGAAAGTTAAGAAAACAGAGAGACAGAAGGAGAGCGAGAGCGAGGCTGCAAATCAGGTGTTGTTTCATACAGGAGCAACTCTTAACACACACACACACACACACACACACACACACACACACGAGCTGGAGGCTGCAGAGGGAGTCACAGGGCAGTATGGAGCAGGCTCTCTCTCTCTCTCTCTCTCTCTCTCTCTCTCTCTCTCTCTCTCTCTCAGCACAATAAGTTCATTCTTTCTTTGCCAAAGCATCAAAGTACAAAGGCATCTGAGCCCGGACGCACACACACACACACACACACACACACACACACACACACACACACACACACACACACACACACACAAGCCGCCGTCGGTCGGCTCAAAAACCCTCAGAGCCTCAGATCTGCGACATGTCCTCCTCCCCGCTGGGCTCTGGAGGCTTCAACCTGCCTCTGATCGGTTTTTAAGGATCTGATTCAAAACACGGACAAAAGTCGAGCCGTGAGCCGAAGTCAAACTAAAGTGACCGACTTTAAAAACACACTGCAAAAAGTCAAAATCTTACTTACTTACTTACTTACTTATTGACAGAATTTGTTTCTTGTTTCAAGTAAATTTTCACTTGAAACAAGAGACAATTGTCTAAAAACAAGTTACATCTGAGGTGATCATGTCTTATTTTAAGTGTAATGAGATATTTTGACTTGAAATAAGACATTTTTGACTTGAAATAAGACAAATAATCTTGGTAAGATTTTGACTTTTTGCAGTGCATACAGGAGCACAAGAAAGCCACTCGGTTACAGAAACGTGAGTGAATGTGAGGAATTATTTGGAAGTCCCAGTTCTCGGACGTTTCCCCCCCCAGAGCCTGAATGAAGCCCACACTGCAAAACGTCAAACTCTGACCAACAATATTTGTCTTATTTCAAGTCAAAATGTCTCATTACACTTAAAATAAGACACGATCACTGAAGAAATAACTTGTTTTTAGACAATTTTCACTTGTTTGAGGCAAATTTTGACATGAAACAAGTGGAAATTCTCTAAAAACAAGTTATTTCTCAGGTGATCGTGTCTTATTTTAAGTGTAATGAGACATTTTGACTAGAAATAAGACCAATATTCTGAGTTTTTGCAGTGTAATAGTGACAGTTTCAGGTAAATCTGTGTGTGGCTTCCAGCAGCTCGGAGAAAACAAACCCAGCTGACAGTGATTTGCTCTCCAAGCTGTTAAATGGAAACAGGCGGAAAAACCCACCCAGCATCTCCTGGTAGCGGACGGAGCGGCGTCCTCGGCGTTTGAAGAAGTTGGAGGCGTCCGACTCGGGCATGAAGATCCGCCGCGCCGCCCCTAAAAGGTCAGAGGTCAGAGGTCAGAGGTGAGAAGGTGGAGCAGCAGTGTCATGGTGGAAACACGAGGCGAGGATCCGCACCTTTTGGCTCTTCGGCTTTGGCGTCGTCCCGGACGGCCGCGCCCTCCGCCCCGCCGGACACTGAGCGGGAGAGAAGACATTATCAGCTGATTATTATCAGCCTGTTTGCTGACAGAACTGGATTTTTTAGAAATATTATGACACCACAGCCTTTCGGTTTTGTGAAAAACATTCGCTCAAGATGATCGAATTCAAGACTCGCCTTCACATCCTGGTTCAGCAAAGAGGAAATTAAAATCTGCCATAAATGCAGTTTAGAGATCATTTTGAACCAACCACAGGGAAGATTTGCATCACCTGTCTGTTACGAATTCGTCACGTTATGGATTATATTGTATATCAAAGCGTGTAATAGACCGGCTGCTCCACCAGAGGGCAGCGTGTCGGGGTTTTTGCGTCACCGAGGCGTCCCAGCGACACGCAGGAGCCTCAGCCGGGACGCTGACGTCTTTGATCTGCCCCCTCACGTGCACTCTGCCGCCCCCTGCAGGCCGCCTCACGTCACTGCAGCTTCATGAAAACCCTGCAGTTTTCACGCCTCAGTGGCACTAAAGCGTAACACTGACACGCTGCCCTCTGGTGGAGCAGTGGGTCTGTCACACGCTTTACCTTCATGCTGGGCTGAGGACAGAGCTGCTCGTTATGCTAATGAGCTACTTCAGGTACATCAGTTAGGAATGATCAACCTCCGAGACTTTATCGAAGCATTCCCGTGCAGAAGTCAGAGACGATGTAAGTTTAGGATTCTCACTGCAGAATCAGTCAAATGGTGGTAAGTGCACCGCTGGGGGTATGTTGGAAAAATATCAGGTGTGCATAGTTGCTAAAATAATGAGCCTGCGCTATAATAAGGTCAATAAAACTGTTAACGTGAGTTTGATAAAGCACATTTTATCTGAAGGTGTCAGATGTGTGTGTTTGTGCTTTAAATCTGCGAGCGAGGATGTTTGTTCACTACGACCAAAAAATCCAGAAAATGGATGAGTGGTTGAAACGGAGCAGAAAACAAGGAGGAGGAAGAGAAAAAGACGCAAAAGGAGGATTTTTATTCTGACAATTTTTTTTTTTTTTTTTTTTTTTTTTGCACTGATCCCGGGAAAGTTGCCTGAAAAAATATATCAAAGGCGGCACATTCATGAAAAATGCAGACTGACTGATCAGTGTTTGGCTTTCTTGCTTTTTGTGGTGATTTTTGGAGCTAACTATGATTTTTTAGGAAGGATAAATGTTCCTGTTTGTCTCTGAATTGGAGACGATGCTTGTCTTCCTTTGCACAGCATCAGAACGGCACGTTTTATTCCAGTTATTGATAATTAATGATAACAGCTCATCACAGCAACAGATTACTCTTTGATAAGAGAGAAGAGATTTAAGGGCTGTGATTTGTCCACGTACCATTTCTTTGAGTTTTATTTCAGAAACTGCTGTTGATATGTTCAGTAAAAATACAATAAAATAAGAATAAACATCAACAAACAATAGACAACAATAAAAAAGCATGCTAGACTGAAAATTACAACAAGAAATGCCAAAAGCAAATTAATAAAAGTCAGTAAACTGGAGTAAAAGGATAAAAATAAATATGAAAACCAGTGAAAAACTAAGGTTAGAAGATTACTCCAAAATAAAAGCCTGAGTGGAACGATAGAAAGTGGCTGCAAAAAAAGTAAAAATAAAACTAAAACGAAAAAAAATGAAGGCTGTAATGTTACTTCAAAATAAAAGATCAGCACATCTCCTTATCTCAGCTGATGCTTTATAACCCAAATCCCCCCTGACCCCTGACCCCTGACCCCTGCTTTTTCAGCCCAGGTACTCACAGGTGAGGATGAGGAGGGCGGCCGGCAGAGAGAGGACGAAGACCTTGGTCCAGAACATCTCGCAGAGCGGAGAGAGAGAGAGAGTGAGAGAAAGAGAGAGAGAGAAGGACTCGTCTGGGTTTCACCGCACGACCAAATGAGCTGCAGAGAAAAAGGGGAAAGAGAAGAAGAGAGGAGGAGGAGGAAGAGAGGAGGAGGAGGAGGAGGAGGAGGAGGGAGACCAGCTGGAATTTCAATCGCCCAAGGGAGAAGCAGAAGAAGAAGAAGAAGAAGAAGAAGAAGCAGAGGAGGAAGGAGGAGAGGGAGAAGAAGGAGGAGTGAGGTGGAGGAAAAGAACAGGAGGGGGACAGAAAGAGGAGAGCAGGACTTGGCAGAAGAAGAAGAAGAAGAAGGTCCAGACGTACAGATTATATAAGACGGCCCAGATTATATACATGTGAGGCTCAAGTGTGTATTTACAGAAAAACACACACCTGTCCCGAGCTGTCCGTCACGCCGCCGCTTACATAACACTGAACACAACGTGAACACGATGTGAACACAACGTGAACACAACGCGAACACGATGTGCTGAGAGGCTCCGGGTCCCTGTCCGCCACGCTCACAGAGATGATTATTACTGTTCCTGATGCTGATTGGTCGATTAGAGGCTCATTAATGCTGAATGTTAAATATGGACATGGTTATAAGGCGGTGCAGACAAACGTTCAAGAGAAACACAAAGAAGACATTTGAAGAACTGATAATATTAAAGAACAGAATTCCCGTGGTGATGCGTTTAATGACCTCACAGGCCGCCGTCCGACTGTGGTGATGCGTTTAATGACCTCACAGGCCACCGTCCTCCTGTGGTGATGTGTTTAATGACCTCACAGACTTCCATCCTCCTGTGGTGATGCGTTTAATGACCTCACAGACTACCGTCTTCCTGTGGTGATGCGTTTAATGACCTCACAGACTTCCATCCTCCTGTGGTGATGCGTTTAATGACCTCACAGACCGCCATCGTCCTGTGGTGATGCGTTTAATGACCTCATAGACTACCATCTTCCTGTGGTGATGCGTTTAATGACCTCATAGACTACCATCCTCCTGTGGTGATGCATTTAATGACCTCACAGACCGCCATCCTCCTGTGGTGATGTGTTTAATGACCTCACAGACCGCCATCTTCATGTGGTGATGCATTTAATGACCTCACAGTCTACCGTCTTCGTGTGGTGATGCGTTTAATGACCTCACAGAGTACCATCTTCCTGTGGTGATGCGTTTAATGACCTCACAGGCCGCCGTCCGACTGTGGTGATGTGTTTAATGACCTTACAGACCACTGTTGTCGTGCATGATGCGTTTAATGACCTCACAGGCCGCCGTCCTCCTGTGGTGATGCGTTTAATGACCTCGCTGTCCTCCTGTGGTGATGCGTTTAATGACCTCACAGACCACCATCCTCCTGCGGTGATGCATTTAATGACCTCACAGACCGCCATCCTCCTGCGGTGATACATTTAATGACCTCGCAGACCGCCGTCCTCCTGTGATGCTGCGTTTAATGACCTCACAGACCGCCGTCCTCCTGCGGTGATGCATTTAATGACCTCACAGACTACCATCTTCCTGCAGTGATGTGTTTAATGACCTCACAAACCGCCGTCCTCCTGTGGTGATGCGTTTAATGACCTCACAGACCGCCGTCCTCCTGCAGCGTTGCGTTTAATGACCACAGAGACCGCCGTCCTCATGGCCAATAAAAATGTGAGTTTGTGGTTGAAGCAGCCGCCTTATAATGTTCTGCTTCTCAACATTCAGAAACCACACAGCTGATACATGGCGAGGTGGCAGGGAAAGTGTAATATTCTGAGCAAAAAAATTAAAAAAGGTAAATTTATGAGAATAAACTCAGAAAAACAGTTTTTCTTTTTCTTTTTCTTTTTTGTTTTTGTCAAGGAGCCACATGGCTTCACTTTGCTGAATCTGGTTCTTGGTTCTTGGTTCCTTGACAAAAAAAAAAAAAAAAAAAAAAAAAAAAAGAGGAGAACAAAAACTAAAGGAAAAACTATTATTATGACTTTATAATCTCCGAATTTTCCATCTTTTTTCCTCATAAATTTTCCACTTTAATCCTGAAAATAATGAGTTTTTCTCGATTATCACCCCCACTCTCCCAGCTCAGTCGTTTTTTTTTTTTTTTTTTTTTACTCCCTGCAGTGGCCCTGATAAGCCGCCGTAGGCTCTTAATTTTGATTCAAATAAAAAGAACTCTGATGAACACTGATGTGTTTAATGACGGTGAGTCTGTGCACGGCTCTTTTTTTTAATTTTTTTTTTTTTTTTCTGTGGGAGTCTGTAGTGGAAAATGAGACTGTAAGACGCTTTAAGCAGCCGCAGCTCCAGGAGCTTTGGCAGCACGAGACCCGGCAGCCTGTAAACGTTTTTCCAACTCTGTTTCTGATTGTGACACAAAGAGAGAGAGAGAGAGAGAGAGAGGGAGAGAGAGAGAGAGAGAGAGGAGGCGGTGTGGAACATAACCTGGGGAAACACAGACGCCGGGCTGATGCTTTGGTCACTGCGAGGCGTTTTAAAAAGACATGAAGGCACCAGCAGGCCGGCCCGTAAACTGCAGGCAGACGCTGTAAAGACCCACGTACCTGACAGGACATCAAACGCCTCATCAGAGAGAGAGAGAAGGGAAGGGGAAGGAGAGGAACGGAGGAAAACGAGGAGAGGAGGACGGAGGAGAGAGAAGATGTGCAAAGGAAGACATCGCTTGTGTGTGTGTGTGTGTGTGTGTGTTTATGTGTGTGTGTGTGTGTGTGTGTGTGTGTGTGTGTGTGTGTGTGCAGGAGGTCAGGGAGGAGATGCAGATGGAGGCGTCTGGTTTTATTTTCATGCTCTTCCTAAAAACAGACTTTTGTCCTTTGTGCTTTGAAAAAAATGTGCGTTCTTTGTTCCATATGTTTATGTTTATGTTCCTGAGTAAAGAATAAAATCAAACCCTGAAGGGGATCTGCTCGGACCGTCAGCACGAGGTTCCTCACCACCTCACAGACATGGAGAACATCACGGCCGAGGAGGGACAAGCTGCTGGAGAGGATGAGGAGCACAAACCCAGACCCTGGGCACGAACGCAGAGGGCCCTGTATCACTAATTTCACACACTCAATTCACCCCACAATAATATGTTACTATATTATATATTATTATTGTTATTAATTATGTTATTGTTGTAGGAATGACTAGCAGACAAGCGGATTCAGAGGAGTGTGGTTTACTTCTCTAAAGTCAGATACAAGTGCCCAGTGTATTCACAATGCTTCTCCATGTTGTCAAACGCAGGTCTAACGTTAACGACGTAAACTGTCTATCCTGGGGTCCGTTTCACAAAGCAGGTTTAGTGAAAACTCTGAGTCTGTTAACCCTGAAATGAGGGAAACTCTGAGTTTTCTGTTTCACAAAGGGAGGTAAGTCAAAGCAGAGAAAGAGGGGTAACTCCAGCCTGTTTCACAGAGGGAGGTAACTTAAGCTTCATCCACGGGATCGTTGTCGAAAGGACATGCCATGTTCGTGAAAAAAGTCGCCACCTAACTAGGCTACTAATGGACTTCTAATAAAGGCCTACTGACTGTTTTATTTATTTATTCATTTACTTATTTATTTTAAATAACAGACGGCAGAATTAATATGCCATGCCAAAACTCGCCTGCTGACTGAATGAATGAGGAAGTTAAATAGTCCAGTCATTTTATGAAAAAACCTAGGACAAACTGCAAGAGAAACAAACTCAACTGATTCTGTATCCTCAGTTTGTCCTGAGTGAGGGGAAAAAGTCCCAGGAAATCCCATTGGTGGAAAGTTTTGAAAATCACCTATTTATGACCACATATTACCAAAAAACACTGTGTAAACAGAATAATTCAAAGAACTTGTAATTGGCTTTTTTTCTTGTCTTTGTGTGTGTAATCAACTTGTGAATTTTTATAGTGATATCTGAAAGTAAAATGTTGAACCCCTTTCCCCTGTGTGTTAAAAACAGTGTTTTTTGGTAATATGTGGTCATAAATAGGTGATTTTCAAAACTTTCCACCAATGGGATTCCTTGGGACTTTTTCCCCTCACTCAGGACAAACTGAGGATACAGAATCAGCTGAGTTTGCTTCTCTTGCAATTTGTCCTAGGTTGACCCCAATTTTGGCCTAAAATTACTGGACTAAAATACTGCATGTGGCTGAAAGAGGGTGGACAGCTGAAACGGACCCAGGGTCATTGACGTTACACACCACGTGATTGACGCGCGACCTTGGCTTGACTGAGAAACATTTTTGCGAAAAACATTTTTTTGTTAAAAAAAAACACATAAATTATGAGGGATTGGTGTTCAGTGGGGGCCCACATTTATTTTCATGATTTAATAAAATTTAAAAAATAAAAACTACACTCTTGGCCAAGAACGGCCAAGGACCCTGATTGGCTGCCAGGACCCTGGGGCACGTGCCCAATGTGCCCGTGCAGGGATCCATCATAGGGTATAAAGGCATCTGGACGTCAGTATGGATTTGGACGAATGCGTCACAGTTACGAGCCGACTGTTTACTCTCCGCCTGACTGAGCCCGACTCGAGCCAGAAAATCAAAAACTGGTTCCTGAAGTCAAACCAGACCAAAGACGCCACCTGCACTCGCTCTTACACTGTTTTACCATCAGGGGGCGCACGTGGAGAGAGAGTCACTTCTTACAGACAGCTCAGTGTGTGACCTTTAATCTGCATGATGATGATGATGATGATGATGATGATGGACAAAAGGACGTTTCTTGTCACTGTAGTTTGGCTCTTGTCTCCTAAAAGCAGCAGGACACCAGGAGAGTTTGACCTGTGATTCACCTGCAGCTTCGTCCTCGCTGGAAAAAACTGATTGTGCATCAGGTGAACTCCCAGCTCTCATCTGCAGCCTCACATCCCTTCACAGAAACAACTACAGCACCGTGTCTTTATTATTATTATTATTATTATTATTGTTATTTTACTGTTGGTATGACACTGCTGGTGCTGCTGTCTGGAGCAGCAGATCTTCTGTCTCCAGGCTAAATAAAGGTAAAAATTACAACAACAAAAAAAAGATGATGAAGCTGCTTGTGTGTGTGTGTGTGTGTGTGTGTGTGTGTGTGTGTGTGTGTGGAGTGACAGAAAGTGAACGAGAGCAGGGAAAAGAACGGAGGCTGGAAGCTGCTGAGGCCAAGAGCAGCAGGAAGATTCCCAGAAGAGATTAAATCTGTAGATTTACGAGAAAAAAACTCGAGAAAAAAACTAAATTTATGAAGAAAAAAAAACTAGGAACATTTTGAGAGTATCAAGTCACAGATTTATTAAGAAATAGCTCACACACTCTGAGATTAAACTTGTAAAATTACAAGACAGAAACTCACAAAATTATGAGAAAACAAAACACGAACATTTTTATTTTTATTCTCACAAAAGAAAAACAGAAAAATGCAAGAAAATTCAGATAAATTGAACTCATCAACATGTTTCACTGTTTTCTGACATTTTATTGATCAAACAACTGATCGATTAATCTCCAGTGAGGTGACACGTGGGGGGAAATGAGCCGTGTGTGTGTGTGTGTGTGTGTGTGTGTGTTTTCACGGCAGGCGGCCCGACTTCCTGCATTTCTGCATTAAGAGGAGAGCAGAGAACTTCCCCTCACACACAAAGAGCCCGTTCACACACACACACACACACTCTCACACACACACACACACACTCACACACACACACACACACAGGGCTCTGCTGGATCAGGTGTTTTGAGGCCAGGAAACGTCCCGGAGGAATAAAACCCCCGGTGTTAATAAGAGTTTAAAGGAACAGTTCACCCAAAATATATTTAAAAAAAACAAAACAAAAAAAAAACATGTGTGTGTGTGTGTGTGTGTGTGTGTGTGTGTGTGTGTGTGTGTGTGTGTGTGATCTGTAGAGGTCTGGATGAGGATGAGGACGGTTTCGGTTTATTCTGTGGAGCTCAAACTGTCAGAAAATTCCAGAAAAACTCTTTCCAAAAACAACGACACACACACACACACACACACACACACACACACACACACACACACACACACCCGACAGGCCTCGAGGGGGAACGGGGAACTATTTCCTGCCGAAGAACACCAGTGAACCGTATCCATCCGCCTGTAAATCAAACACACAGTGTGACAGACTTCACAGCAGAGGAACGCTGAAATCTTTTGTCGTGTGTTTTGGGTGAAATGTTCCTTTAAAGCTCCAGCTCTGAGGAAAGTGAAGGGAAAAAGAACCGAGTGCTGGAAAATGTCTGCATGTTTAAAATCCTTTAGAAAAATATATTTACTCTGTTAACAGAAAAAATAAGAGTTATTTTATTAATAACTTTGAAAAAAAAAAAAGTTAATTAAAAAATTAAATTAATTAAAATTAAAATGAAAAACCTATAAAGATTCGGCACTCTGGTGATGAACAAAGGTAGGAACATTTTTTAAATTTTTATTGCTACCTTTTCCTTGAACTTTATTTTATTTTTATTTATTTCATTTCTTTTTAATTTTTTTTCACTAATATTTTTTTTCAATTTTTATCTTATATTATGAATTATATTATATTATTTTTTATTATTTTTAACTGTTACGTATGGATTATGTGTATGTATGTATTAATATGCCATCAGATTAAACGCTAACTGGCTAACAAGATAAACAAAAACAACAAAAAAACACTTTGTGCTTCTCCTCCAATCACGTCGCGGGTCTGCCGCCGGCTCGCAGCTGATTGGCTGGAGCGGACGTTTGTTGTTTTCACAGCGTGGTCCTCTCGCCCTGCACCAGGCGGCCGCGCAGAGCCCACACGTCCTGCGGGACAAACACACACATGTAAAGGCTCAGTTCACCCAAACCCAGCCGCCTGTGTGTGTGTGTGTGTGTGTGTGTGTGTGTGTGTGTGTGTGTGCGTGTGTGTGTGTGTGGCGGTGAGGAGCAAACCTGCAGCGTGATGCTGTCGTCCACGTCGTACCTCCTGCTGGCGATCTCCTTCACCTCCTTCTCGATGTTCTCCTGCGTGGTTCCCTTCACGTCGATGTAGAAGCAGTCGGCGCTGGCGTAGTGGCAGGAGATGGCCTACACACACACACACACACACACACACACACACACACACACACACACACACACACAGTTTCCACGTCATATTTTTGTATAATTTTTAAAATTTTTTTTTGCATTTTTGTATAAAATCTTAGTGTGATAGTCTTTCCTCTCCAGGTCAAACTGAAAGGTGCATTCTAACATCATTAAGTTTCTTTAAATATTTTTACTGTAACTACCTGTTCTCACCTGTACATACATACAAGCTACACAACCATGTCTGTTTAAACAGGGTCACTATGACGTGACAATATTTAGTGCTGATAAATAAATCAAGCTTTTATGTTCGCAATACACGTGTCAGGCAACGGCTGCATTTCCACAAGGGGGCAGTAGTGCTGCTTTTGTAAGGAAAATAAAAACAACAAGTTTAAATGTTTGATCCATTTGCTGCAAATCCACGAGGAAACGACCTGAAATCAGGAGATCAGCTGCTGTCCGCCTCATTCTCTTGTAACTTTTACTAATTTTTTTTTTTTGTGGCAGATTTTTCTTGCCAAGTTCCTCACTGCAGTTTTTCCCGTGTTTATGAAAGAAATCAGGTGAATACTCAGGTTTCAGACGGCGTTCACAGGCACTTAAACACAACAAGTCAGGCGTCCCTCCGGGTCTCAAAGGGTTAATGTCCTGCACTTCCTGGGAGCTATAATCTTTTTACGTCCCCTAATCACGTTGCATTTGAATTTACTATTTGTTATGCAGCTTTGAAATACTTTTTTTTTATGATTTAATGTCTTTAATGAACCGGTGCTGCCTTCACTTGCACCTTTAAATTCTGTTAAATACAGTTTGTGGTTGATTTAAGTGAAGCATGTTTGACGCCCCGATGATGCAAGCCAATCAGAAGGAGGGAAAATGGGGTTGATATATATTTAGTTTTTATTATTATTTCCTTGATTAATCATTAAGAAATAATTTTTCAAAATAAAACGAACATAATATCTTTAGCCGCTGTGTCGATGTGATGACTGAAACTGTTTTGTCGCTTTTTTTTAGCTCGTAAAGCGAACGCACCGTCCGCCTGCTGGGTCTCCTGTGATTGGTCCGCTTGCTCTGTGTGAAAGCCTATTGGCCGGGGACGTGTGATGTCATTTCGTAGGCGGTCAAATTTGCGTTTCTCTCATTTCGTGTGTAGTTCAAAGACACTCCGTTTTTTTGTGTGTGTGTATTTTGTGTGTATTTTCAACACATCGTTTTAGTGTCGATCTTTCAGTTTGGTTGCGAAAGCCACGCCAAACCGCGGCCGTGTGTTTATAGGAAGCCAGCGGTGCATTGTGGGTAGTGTAGTACCTTGCGGAAGCCCTGCGTGCGGTTCATGCCGGAGCCGTGGATCAGCAGCGGGTGGAAGAAGACGGTGTCGCCCTTCGCCATCTCCAGGTGCACCCGGGGGTGCTGCGGGTCGTAGTCCCGCACCCCGTGGTACATCTTGTTCACACCACCCTGAGGACGGACACACACACACACACACACACACACACACACACACACACACAAACAAACCAGTACATAAAGCATTCTGTCCTCATTAGTCTTTGATTATTTTTAGTGTTTAAGTATTTAGCGTGCAGGTTTAGTGTTGTTAGTCTTATTTTGAAGGAGCACGTCCTGTCAGAATACATTTTAACAAACATGCTTTCAGTCATACATTTTGCTCCTTGGAACAAAATGTTACACTTTTTCTGATTTCTCTCTGAAATACCACCTTTTGTCCCTTTGTGCACTTACAAATAGTATTTCTTTGTTTTTACTGAAAAAAAAAAAAAAAAAAAGAAACATATTTAATTTCTGATGCCAAGCCTCCGGTCCTGTAAAGCCGTTTTGGTACGTCTGCTCTGATTGGCTGGCCGTACCTGTCCTCCTCTGTGATTTCAGTAAACTTTTAAAATAAAATCTCCAAAAAGGAGGGATGATTTTTTCTGTTTAGGAGCTTTGAAACTGCAGCAAATTCACATTACAGTTTCCAGTGTTAACGTGTGCACACCTCAGAGTGTGTAAAAAAAAAAAAAAAAAAAAATAATAATAATAATAATAATAATAATGATCTTGAACCAGCAGAGCACCTGGAGATTTCTCTGTCAGTCCAGCTTCTTCCTCTTAAAAGCCAGCGAGCTCCCAGATGCCCTTTTGCTTTGTAGACTGTTTGACGTCCTTCAGGCTGATTTAAGTTTTAATTTTCAACAAAAAGCTGCCCTCTTCCAAAAGTTACACACTTTTTTTCTAATTCATAAAAAGCTTTCAGGTCAGTACAAAGGTGAGTGTTTATGAGACTTAATGTCAGGTAGGAACACCGTCTCTAGCTGGAACTGCAATAAATCGACTCATCACACATGTTTTTTAAATAAGTCCAAGGATTTTCTAGGATTTCTCTCCACTGGTTCTTATAAAAACAGCAGATTTAGAGTTTTATAACACAAAATGTTGACAAGAGATAAAAAAAAAAAAACGAATCAACCTCACACTCAACTGGCTTTCCTGTCATTTACGAGAAGTGACCGCCCATATCTCCATGTTCTTTCCAAAGGAGCCCACTTTTCTCAACACAAACATTACACAACCATCCAATATTAAAAAAACAACGACAAAAAAAAACAAAAAGACAAACCCGAGGACAGTCTGCACAAGTCTGGAGCTGCACATGTGGAAAAGACGGGACATAAATTATAATCTCTTTGGGTTTTTTTTTTTGGTGGTTTGGTTGTAAACCACGACCGAACCCAGATGAAGAGCAGCCTGGAGCGCCACCGATGTTCCTGGGTGTCATTCCACGAAGGGAGTGAGGCTAAAGAGCCACGAGGCCGATCTCAGGACTTCTGACTCGTAACCGAGGAATAAATACCAGCAAAGAGCCGCCATCGGCTTCCATGAGCTGCTCTCCGGCTGTTTTAGAGAGATTTGTGGAGCTGAACCTGGCAGCGACGTAGAAACAAGGCTTCAGGGACGCCGAACGTGCCAGTCGGACTATTTCCTGAGGTCCAGTCGACTGAGCCGCCCCCAAAACCCAAACCAGTCCACGGTTCTATGAACAGGATCTCCAGACTGAGCCTCGTAGCGACTCAGACCCACGGCTCGTTCCTGCGTCTCTACGATTTTCCATTCCTAAGATACCGTTTCTGTTTCCGGCCCGTGGGCTACTTCTGACTATTTCCCATGATCCAACTGACTTGGGAACGTGTTCAATCGACCCCGCGCCCCTAAAAACCCTAGATGCCGTGCACAGGCCTTATTTATTCATTATTTATTTATTTGTGTATTTTTAATCTTTGTTATCTGATTAAATTTTAGTATCCGGGTTTTTAAACTTTTTGTATTCTTGTTTTAAAACATTTTTCCCTTCGTCATTTTGTGTTTTAGGAAATTCGAGTGTTTATTGGTGGAGCCTTGATCTATGTAGCACTTTATTACCATGGTTTCTGGTTATTATGTTTGTTTGATGCTATGTTTGGATGTGTACATGTGTTTGGACAACTCACTGCAGGACAAATCTACCTACGGGTACGAATAAAGTAACCTGAACCTGAACCTGAACCTGAACCCTGGAAGCCAACTTTTGGATCAGTGGTACAAAGGAAAAGTGGACCAGCAAACACACGGCTCTCCAATTATAGCAGGAAAGTGGGAAAAGGAAAAGGAAGGTAGGAAGGAACAGCAACTGAAATAGGAACAGGACAAGGGACAGGAACAGGACAAGGAACAGGAAGGTAGGAATAGCAAAAGGAATGGGAATAGGAAGGTAGGAAAGGAAGGAGAGGAAGAACAGGAATGGACGGAGGGAATAGGAAGGTAAAAACAGGAACAGGAATAGAGAGGAGGAAACTGGGACGTAGTCAGGGCCGAGCGGTCATAATCAGCTATAAATGCAGCTCATGCCCGAGCCCTTCAATTAAAATCTTTAAAATGTTGGTCTCCTAGTGTGTCCTTTTATAATAAACCTTATTTCTATCATTTTGGTTGCAAACCGCGGCCTATATACACGTATCTATCTCAGTTTGTTAGTGAAATGCTGGAATGCGCTCTGATACCCAGTATTTACAGTAGTTTTGTAGCCGGTGTTTCTGTACGTGGAAAATAAGCTGTCTGCCAATCAGCTTTTCAGAAGACGCATGAGCAACCCGAGCAGCTACGCAGCAGCTCGCTTGAAATGTTCAGCGGCAACAGCAAGTCATTCACTTGACAGCTAGCTACCGTTAACGTCGCTAGCTGGCTAGCTAGTACGGGAACGTTAACGTTAGTTTGTTCTTTCATCTGCATCGTGCCAATCAAAATGGGCGAAAACACAACTTCAGTTGAGTAACCTGGCATGTTTTATCGATTTAGGCTGCTGCAGGTGTTCTGAAAAAGAGGTGTTCTCTGACGTTTATCACTTTGGTGCCTGATGGGCAGCTGGGCATGTGTGTGTGTCATTTCATTGACCATGTAGGCAGCTGGTGACAGTGCTGTGTGTTTGCATCACCCCGTGGCATGTCCCAATAGAGTGGTGAAGTCCCGCCCCTTCCGGTGGGCCCCCATGGGACCTTTCGGAGTGAAAAAAATGAATGGTGTTCAATGGACAGAAAATAATTATTTTCTGGTCCCCCCGTCGTTATGCCATGGATTACACAAATGTTGTTTATAGGCTTAAATAACACATTTTCATGTCAAGAGTTTGACCGTTTATTGCGCCATTGTTCAGTTAAATGCTGCTGAGAAAGCACAATTAGAAAGACTACATGCTGTGTCGCGTATGTGACGTCACGTCATCGCCGTTTCCCTCCATCCAGATTCAAGTCAAGATGCCGGTGTGTTTTGTTCCCGATTGTCCGCGTCTCCGAGGGCTGACAGGGCGGGAGGGCGGGCGAGCGGACCCCGCCGCCGGGCGGAAAAACTCAGAACCTCAAAAACTCAGAACCTCAAAAACTCAGAACCTCAAAAACTCAGCGCGGAGCAGAGAAATGGCCATGTCTGTTGTAGGCTTCCAGTGCGGGTGGTGACGTATATCATTCACACCGAGAGCAGTGAAGAGTTGTAGTTCACAAAGCGGGCTCACACAAAACCTAACATTATTAATATTCTTCGCGCTAAATTGTAGTCTTCTTTGCGTGAAAAATTATCTTTAAATATCACAAACAACATATGTGAAATCCATGGCACAATTCAAACGGGACCAGAAAATAATGTTTATCTACCCATTGGATCACATTCATAATTTTGTGCTTTTGAGGACCCATGTACCGGAAGTGGGTGGGCGGGACTTCACCACTCTATAGTTCCCATCTCATGGTGAATTCCAACATGTTGTTGGTAACACTGTGAGCATGTTCATGTGTCATTTGCTTGACTCTGTAACTCTGTAACTCTTCTAATAATTTCTGCTTTCATTTACACTGTAAATTCCAACACGTTGTTGGTAACATTGGGGCAAAATGCGCACACGCGTCTATCAAAATCGAGTTGTCGAGTTGATATAGTATAGTTAAAACCATATTATGCGTTTTTATTAATAAATAAATGCCCAAAAATTTTCGAGCTCGCGCATGATACTGGGATCATAGCATGACTACACAAAAACGTCACCGCTCGCCACTGAACGTAGGAATAAGTGTAGAAAAGTGGAAATAGTAGTCGATATGACATGCAGTTCCTATCTATATATCTGTATATCCACATACATCCATATGTATGTATATGTATGGATGTATGGATGTATGTGGATATATAGATATATAGATATGAACTGCATGTCACAGTGGGGCTCTTTTTAAATGGTTGTCTATGTTATGTCCTCGGGGTTTTTTTTTTTTTATGTTTATTGAATGGGCTCCATGTGTTGTCTTGCACTGCAAGTGATTGAGGAGAAACGACATTTCAGGCTCCTGATGTATGTAGGTACATGGGGAAAATGACAATAAAAGTGATTCTGATTCTGATTCTGATATAGGAAGAGGAAAGTAGGACAGGAAGAGGAATAGGACGATTCCATGTTGAGTGTTGCTGCAGAACGTATGAAGTCAGGTAATGAAGAATGAAGAATGAAGTCAGGTAAAATGTGTGTGTGTGTGTGTACCTCCCAGGTGGGGTAGTCGTGCTCCTTCAGCGTGCCGGTGTGTGTTCCCGGCAGCACCACCAGGCAGCCGTTCTGCCGGCTGATGGCCTCCATGGCGGTCCAGGCGCAGACGATGCGGTCGGCCGGCCGGAACGGGAAGTAATGCAGATCCTGATGCATCGGGTGACGGGACGTTTTCTTACCTGAGGGGCGAGCGGAGGCAGGCGTCAGGCGAGAGGACACAAGAACGGTGTCGACATCGAAGGCAAAATAAAAAGATGAGAGACTCTCGACGGGTTTCCATCCAAATTCATCGCAAATTTTAACCAAATTTTCAGAAAATCAGCAAAACAAAACAAGAATTTATTTGCGTTTCCATCCACTTCTGTTATGTGAATATTTGGAGTTGGAGTTCATCGAGGTGAGTGCTAGGTGGCGCTGATTCTCCAGCCAGGTGACATTATACCACTGCAGAAGAAGAAGGTGCAGCGTGACGACGTCTTACAGGCGCGTCGGTCAAAAATCAAAACTCTGTTGTTTGCATTAATATTGTTTTCTTTAAATAGTTCAAGAAAAGTTCAAGTCTCTTCTTCGCTCCAAACAAACCAGCTGTCGTTATGAATGTCACCGTTTATTGGCTAAACCTGTTTCCATGGCAACTTATTCACATTTTCCTTTATCCATACACCAACTTTCTCACCTCCTTCCAAGTGTAAAAACATTTTTTTGCAATATTTGGAGATTTTTTCAAATTTTCAGCGTTTCCATTCGGGTTTTTAATGCACAAATTTGAAAACGTGCACAAAAACAGGTGGATGGAAACCCGACGACTGTCAAAAAAAAAAAAAAAAAAAGGAGCTTGAGAACACAGGAGAGGGAAGACGAGGACACAGTGATACCTGAGATTAAAAAAACAACAACAAAAAAACAAACCAAACCAAAAGGAGAGAACATGGATGTGAGCCTGGCCGTTTCCACGCACCGGCGTCAGGAGGCTTGTTGATCAGCATGGTGTGCATGGCCATGATGTTGGGCCCCGTGATACACTCCACGTACTCCAGGATCTGACGGCGAGGAAACACAAAGAGATCTCAGCGCCGCGACGAAACACACACACACTTTATATTTTTCTGTCACGACGGACCAGGAAAAGAAAATACAAATCACTGATTCTTGGGAATTTGGATAAAACAGGTTTTAATTTTGAAAAAAAAAAAGTGTGTTAAATTACAAAATCTGAAGGTATATCATTATAGGCCAAGGTCTTGGCTGTTCAGCAATGTACTGGTGCAACCTCCTCATTTTGCATTTTTTTCATAAAACAGGTTTTTCCAGTTATTAGGCTACTTTGTTTTTGTCAACACCGTCACCGTAATGTTTTTTTTTTAATCTGAAAAACATGTTTTTGTATTAAAGAGACTATTACTTTAATAATTCAACAGCACCAAAGAAACATATTGTAAGCATATTCATTTAAAACCAATATAACTGCCTCTGACGGTGGTGACACTAATCTGACGGTGGCCTCATTAAAACATACATTTCCAAAATTTATACCACTCAAGTCAATGGCTTCTTGCTTAACAACTTTTTTTAACTATTTGGTACAAAAAATAAGAATCCTGAGCTCTGTTATAAGCATTTTTCAGACTTCAGTCATCACCGTCACACAGAAAACCTGACGGTGGTGACGTCTGACGGTGGAGACAAAAACCTGCTCTTTCACATGATCAGCATGAGTTGTTCACATTAGCCAGCTTGTTTCCCCCCTGTTGCTACCTGCATCAGACCTCTTCTTAAAAAGTATACATTTATTCCATCATCTAATTTAATATTTTTTATACAGAAGTGACGGTGTTGACAATTTATGGTTGTGACAGTAGCAGTGTCCAAAAATATGAAGAGATTTAAGAGAAAATAGCAAACTTCCAGGAGCCTGAGCGGTCTTGAAGCATGCAGTAGAGCTGAAGGTTTGAAAAGGGCTCCTCAGGAATGTAATTGACCTTGTAGTTTTTTTATTATTATTTTTTAAATAAATATCTGACGGTGGTGACAAATATCTGGGACACATTTTGAGCAACCACAAAATAATAGTAAATATTGTTCAAAACCCATCGTTTGTAGTTTTTAATACATATTATGATGTACTCTTTCATGTGGTAAAGATATTATTCAATGAAATTATTACTTTTTGTTGTTTTAATCAAGTTGAAATGATTATCTCCTATCCGAGGACAACTGGTTTTGTAGGGCATGGGCCAACATATAATCATTAAATTAATACAAATTAAAAATAAACCTATGAAAAACCTTACAAATGTGCAAAGGACCCCCTGATTATGCCTTTGATTCTTTTTATTCATTAAAATGTTGTAAATTTCCAACAGAAATAGCATTTTTCTTAGTGGGACATGATTTATCCAAATTCTCAAGAATCAGTGAAATATTCCAGGTCGTGGTTATCAGCGTAGGGTCGAATCGAGATCCACTGGACTCTGGATCTACAAAGGGACCATAATGTGTGTGTGTGTGTGTGTGTGTGTGTGGACCTGTGGTAAGGCGCAGTAGCGGAACAGTTCGGGATCTTCCTGGAAGTCCTGCAGTTTGGAGACGGCCTTCTGATCGGCCACGAACTCCGACTTGGCGATGGCGACGTCTCTCATGACCACGAGGCCGGGAATCTTCACTTCCTGTTTGCAGATCCGCTCAAACGCACTCCTGGTGACACACACACACACACACACACACACACGCACACACACAGATAAGGCTCAGATCTCAGGGTTTCTGCAGGTGAAATTAAAGACAGTCTGAAGACGTGTTCATGTGTCAGTGTGATTAACTTTTTAATTAAATTGAATTATGATGTGAATTTTTTTGACTTCCTTCTCTTATTTAAAAACTGTATGAACATGAAGTCAGTCTGATATCCACACTGAGTTACTTTTTCATGTTTTATGGTGTTTTTTTTTTTTCTTATCTCTTATGGTATTCCATTTTAAATTAAATAATTGAATTCATATGGTTAGGGTTAGGGGTAATCATTCTCATAACCATTATTTTTATTGAAGTAGCACTTTATTGATATGGCAAAACAAAGTTACAAAGTGCTTCCTGATCAGCTGAGAAAAAAACAGGACAAATCAATAAATCACAGAGATAAAAGAAGAAAACAACAACAACAACAACAAGGTGATTATTAATAATAAATAAGAGATAAAATAAATAGACCCAAAATAACCTGGAATTAAAACAGACTGCGGCACACGAGTGAAAAAGACTAAAATGACGAAAAGTCACACGTAAAAATCCTCATGGTGGAAGCTGATTTTCAGAAATTTGTTTTTTTTGTTGTTTTTTTATTTGTTTTTTGGTGCCGTCGATCGCCCGCGGCCTCTCTCACCTGAAGCGCTCGATGTCGGCGTCAGAAACCAGATTCTTGACAACGATGAAGCCGTTCTCCTCGTAGAAGAGCCGCTGCTCTGGAGTCAGCAGCTCGTTGTCAAGAGTGTATCTAAACAACAGCGATTACATCATCAACAGCAACAACAACAACAACAACAACAGTCACACCAATGACAACAACAAAAAAATGAACATAAACTACATCACCAACAATATCAACAATAACAATAAAAATAACCAAAATAACAACAATCATATCAACAACAATAACAATAACATCAACATCAATATCAACAACAACAACAATAATGTCAACAACATCAATGACATCAGAAACAAAACATAAACAGCAAAACATCAACAACAACAACAAAAATAATGACAATAACATCAACAACAACAAAAATAACAACAATAACATTATCGGCAACAACAACGACAACATCAACAATTAAGACGTCAACAACAGCAACATCAACAACAAAAATATCAACAATGTCAACAATAAACTCCACATCAACAACAACAAAACAACAACGGCGGTTCGGAGTGGGCGCGGCTGTTACCTGAAAGTCTGCGGCGGCGAGGAGCTGACGGCCAGAGCAGACACAGGTGAGGCATGCTGGGTAAAAAAACAGTCAAGGAGGGAAACAAACCAGGTGGTAAACTCCGCCCCCAGACGACGTCAGAGAACCAGGAGACGATTTATCAGAGTTTTTATTAAAGGAAGTCAAATTAGACCAACGTGTATGATGTGCTCCTTAGAAACCTCCTACAGACGACCTGAGGGGAAAGTCACTGATTACATTTACTCATAACGCGGTAATTAAGTAGCTTTTCGTGTACTTGTACTTTTTGAGTATTTTTTAAAAGTGAGTAATTTTACTTTTTCTCAAGTGCATCTAAGTCACATCCTCAGAAACTAGACGCCTTTCACAGTAAACGGTCACTTAGCAAAGATTACAGGAGTAATCTGGCTTTGGTTTGTTGTTTTTTTTTTTTTGTGACACAAATTTACTCATTTCCAGTTCAAAGACTCGAATTTGTACCTCGTACTCTCGTTCTTTGGGAATTTCACTGATAAAGATTGCATCAAGCAAAGATAACGTTTCCATAAAAGGAGCTCAGAAACTTTTTTTCTGCCAGGACATTTGAAATGAGACACTTTGGACTTTTACTGCAGGACATTTTTACTGCACTACTTCTACTTCTACTGCAGTCACATACCAGCAGAGGAACAGTACTTCTACTTCTACTGCAGTCACATACCAGCAGAGGAACAGTACTTCTACTTCTACTGCAGTCACATACCAGCAGAGGAACAGTACTTCTATTTAAGTAGTACTTTTTAGTGCTTTTTCCACCACTGATAGATTACACACATTTACATTGACATCACAGTGCTCTGGTTCTCATGTGTGTGTGTGTGTGTGTGTGTGTGCAGACTGTGTTGGCTCAAGGTCCACAGTGTTTCAGTCCCAGGCTGTCTCACACAGGCTGCTACAGGTGATAACCAGACCTGAGCAGTCACAAGCTGCTGTTACATAAAATCAGAAAGTATTAACAGAAACTTGTAACATGTACTTTGGAGCCATCTGCCTCATAAACAGCCACAAGTATACTACTACTTCTACTACTAGTACTATTACTACTACTACTACTACTACTACTACTACTACCACTACCACTAATAATAATAATAATAATAATTAAAATCATGAGAAAACATGATTATTACTGTTTTAAGTCACAACAGATCACAGTGATCTCTACTTTCACACATTCTGCAAACAAAACTCAATCTCAAGGTCAAGTAATGACCAGGTAATATTCCAAGATTACTAACAGCCCAACTATAAACTAATTATTAGGCTGCAAGATCTGGAAAGCAAACCAAGGCTGCTGGCTGACACAGTAAAACGTAATCTGAATACTCGGTAGATAATGGATTACAGGGATGCGACCCGGTAACCCCGCTGGTGCCCTCGCATGGAAATGAACACGACCACTCCCTGTATTAATGAACTTAATTAGTACATGACTACTTGGCACATGATAATAAAGATTATATTATCATTATCATCAACTCTTGATCGCATCGTTAGTTTAAAGTCATGCTTTAAGGTATTAACACAGCTTCCATTCATGTACCGTTATTGTAAATGATGCCTATGGAAATATTCAGATCAGGGATTTCTGCTCAAAGCGACTCAAACTGCGGAGCCGATGAACGCCGAAAGCCGATTCGCTGGCAAAACTTCCATAAAACAACAATTAAAACCACCAACAACAACTTTTAATCTCCATTTAACCTCTGGCGTTTTTCAGGCCTGTTCCCCACCGCAGACCCCGGCACTGCCTTGGAGCGTGGCCGAGCCTCCGCGCACCAGGTCCCGCTACATCTGACGGCGCTGCCCGCTGATGGCCGGAGTATGAAGACAAACACGATGATACCTGCAATAAAAATGATAATAACATTTATCCACCGCGAGGAAAGGATACGAGAAGAGCAGGTGATCGATCAAGGTGATTGATCAGCAGCTGGAGTCTGTTTGCAGCGCGAGACATCTTTCCCGTTGTCCTGAATGACAAGTCAGGTCAGACTGAGCAACACACACTGAAGTGGGTGAGAGGGGAAGGCGCGCGCACACGCACACACGCACGCACGCACACACGGGCGCGCGACATGCATATTGATCTGCGTGAACTGCAGTGTCCTACTAAATGAAAGAGAGACAGGTCACTTTACTTTCTGCATGAGCCACTGCCCTACTTTCATGTCTGTCCATCTATCTATCTATCTATCTATCTATCTATCTATCTATCTATCTATCTATCTATCTATAACAAGTTATAAAGGGTACTACACACATCTAATTTCATTTTTTCTTTTTTCATTTCATTTCAAGACTGAGGGTCCAGATTAAAAAACAGGCCAGTACATAGAATAAAACTGTAAACAAAGCCATAAAGTTGGTTAAAGGTCAGCTCAGAGTTTATAATTGTGTGATTATTAAATTGTTATGACTATTAAAGCTATAGTAAGATACAGTTTTTTCGGTTTTCCTGAACGGCAGAACTATATTAAACTTTATTTGAACATTTTCAATAATCTGCTGAGATTTCGAGCTTCTTCTTGTAATTTATTTAAGGCTGCAGTACAGCTGTAATCCAGCAGGAGGAGCCAAACAACCATTAATTTATTCCAACGGTTGGCTGGAGGCGTTTATTTCAGACCGGAAACGAGGAGATTTTACCTTCAAAATAAAACAAAATAAAAACGCTATTTCTATTATTATTATTATTATTATTATTACTACTATTATTATTTAATATTTGTTTTTATTTTGCCTATCTACATGATTATTTTGATTATCATACGATTAATTTTGTCATTATTTATTATTGTATTTAATATTATTGCTGTATCGCTTAACATTCATTAAGAATTATATTTTCAATTTAGAATTTATTTCATTTTATAATTTTATTGTATTGCTTAAGTTATTACATAATTTAATTAATATTAATTTCTTATATAATTTAATGTATAAGTTATCAAATTGTATTATATATTTTTTATTTTATTTATATAGTTAGTATTATGTTTTATTTTATTTATATATTTTATTATTTTATTTATATGTATTTGTTTTTTATATTTATTTTATTATTTATTGTCTTTATTTTCTTTCTTTCTTTCTTTTATTTTATTTTATTCAATATTTCGTCTGTATTTTTGATCAGATCAGTGGGCACATTTCTGCCGTCAGAGCTTTTACTTTGAAATTTATAGCAGGAAAGATTTCGGGTGCGTCGACAAAGCGGCTTTTACTATGAAAGTGGTAATCGGAAATCCCAGTCGACGAGACTTTTATTTCCAAGGTCAGAGCCGGAAGTCGTGTGTCGGCTGCGTCGGCGCGGCTTGACGCTGCGGGCTCGCTCCCCTCCCGTGTCCGCGCTCGACGGCAGAGCTCGCCCAGCCTCCGCCAGCTCGCTCCCCGCCGGACTAACCGCCGCTCCCGGGGGTTTTGTGTCCGGCCCTTCGCCTTTAGCCGTCATTTTTTGGGTGTTTTCAGGATATTCTTCTCCGTGGAAAGCGTCTGGAGAGCCAGCCGAGCAGACGGAGCGGTGTTTCTCGCTAAAGTGGGCGGATAAAGCAGGGGAGGCATCCGGCCTGGCAGCTCCGGAAAGTCGCCTAGAAACGACGGATTCATCATTTTCAGGTAAATTTCTGTGTCCGATAATGGACGCCGTGACCTCTTCACTGTGTCCGGCGGCCACGGACGAGGCCAGTCCGTGTCGCCGCTCGGTAAACGCTGCTGTGAGATGACAACAGAGAGGAAACCAGATGCTGTGTGTCATATTTAATGTTGTTTTACAGCAGCCTTCCGTTTTTCCTCTTTAAACCATGACTGCTCTGCCTTTGTGCCTCGCTCTTATCGGGAAAATGGGCTTTATCGTTGTGGTGTTTGGGCTGAAAATGACGCTGGTTTGTTGACAAAACGTGGGCAGTGCGTCCTGTGTTACCTGGAGGAAAAACAGCCGTGCTTCACTGCTCGAACTGCTGCTTGTCTATGGTTTTACCACCACTTAATCACAAGTACCTAAAATTCCCACATGGTTAGGATTACCACATAGGATTACCACAGCATATCACAGCATATCACAGCAATATGTCATGTCACTCACTAAATATTTGTGTAATTTTAATTTTTAATATTTAATTCCAGTTTAAATAGGCAAGCATTTTCTATTTTTGCTTTATTTTGGCAATCCATATTATAGAAATGAGTAGTGTAAATAATAATAATAAATAATTTTACTTCTCACTTCTATTTGATCATAAATAGTAAATTGTCTTTTTTATTTTTAATACATAATACAATTTTTATATGTGTATACGGCTAAAATATATAGTGTTTCTATGAATATTTATTTTATTTATTTTTGTAATTTTTTTCTGTATTTTGTTAACCAATATTAGAGAGATGGTTGGAATTGATTCTTCATATTTATATATATATATATATTTTTTTTTTTTTTCTCCTAATATTATTTTGTTACCGTATAGTATCATAGTTATATATCATGTCACTCACTAAATATTTTTGTAAATTTAATTTTTAATATTAAGTTAAATAAGTTTATTAGGCTAGCATTTGCTACCTTTGCTTTATTTTTGCAGTCAATATTATAGTTGAGGTTAGTGTAAATTATTTCTTAATATTTAAAAAAAATTGTTTGATATTACTAAATAATATCTGATTTTGCATCATAAATTTGCAAAATAAATTTTTTTATTTTTTTAAATAATTCAATTGTGTAAAATATATAGTTTATGTATATAGTAATATGTATGTTATTTTATTTTAATTTTTAAAATTTTTACTATATTTTGTTTAACAATATTAGAGAGATGGTTAGTGGGAACTGATTCTTCATATTTTAAAAAAAACAAAGTGATATTAATGATATTATTTATGAAACAGCTTTTCGCTTTACTACTGAAAACTCCAGAAAACCATAAAAAACCTCAGTGAATTTATTTAGAAGGACATACGAATAATAGTCAAACTTAAGATCCATATAGGACTCCTATTGGGATGTTAATTAGTGTAGCCCACAGTCAGGACTGTATGCTCTCCCTGTTCATCTAAATCTACACACACACACACACACACACACACACACACACACACCGTCCTGATGAGCAGTGATGCTGGTGTGTAAACTACAAACATCCACCCAGACACCAAGGAAACACCAGGGAATATTATCACAACAGGATTTATGTTTCGTGTCCCCCTGCAGCTTCAGATGCATTAAATAGTGAACGTGTGTCTGAAACAACTCCAGTTAAAATAATGTGGAAACACTGGAAACAGGCTCTTTCAGATGATTTCCACAGACTTCTGCAATTGTTCTGTAAAAAGTCTGTAAAGAAGGTTTGGACTCACTTCCCAACACACTTTGGTTTAATTTTAATACTTTATTCACAAACTGATTGATCGATTGATTGATCTAAAAAAAGAATTGATTAGAAAAGCAATCATCAGTGGCAGCTCCAGTGAAGCCGTTTTGGACTCGTGGTGCGTTCAGGTTCCTCTGTCAGATCCTGTCTGGCTGACCTGGATCCCATATCACTCTGTGTGTGTGTGTGTGTGTGTGTGTGTGTGCTTGCAGCTCCACTGACCCACATTGTGATCCAGGCTGTTGGTTGTTAGGGTGATACACACACACACACATTGACACACATACACACACACACACTCACACACACACACACGCACACAGAGCATGTCTCCTGGCAGTATCACTAGAATGTGTATCGATCGCTTTCTGCACTGGGACACATGAAGCAGCAACACACACACTCGCACGCGCACACACACACACACACGCACGCTCACACTCTGGGGAGCGATCGGCGCGTCTGCAGTCGTGTGTTTTATTGAAGGGTTTTGCAGCTGTGCTGAATGCTAAACCTTCTCCGCCAGAGGGAATTTTCTAGATGTTTTACTTTTTATTGATATTCTCTAAACTGGGAGCCTCTGAATTCCTGCCGTTTTTGAGCTGAGCCTATTCGCCATGAAATCAGTGAAATTTAATGGCATTTGCAGCTGCTGAAGATGTCTTAGGTGATATTATCTAAACCAAAGGCCTTAAATGCTCTTGAATACAGTTAAATAAACCACACTTAGGCTCAAATTTAGTTTTACTGGTCTGTAAAATGCTGCGGTTACTCTACGAGCTCTGTTCCTGCAGAGAAATGGCGTGTGATTAGTCTAAATCTGCTTTTGTTTTCACCTTTCTCACCTGGAAATTGGTCTTAATTAATTGCATATTAATATTGCACAGCTCCAGGTCAAAACATGCACTTGCTCCTGTGTGCTGCGTTCACTGTCGCGTTCAGGTCGGTTTATTTTCCCGCTTCAGCTTGGGTTAGGGTTAGGGTTAGGGTTGTGTTCATATCCAGCTGTTTTCTTCCTGACGCTGTCAACTGGTCTGAACACCACAGAGGAAGAGACAGACAGAGAAAGTCACAGGAAGTGGAGTCAGGTTTGTTTTGAGCGGCTTGTCTCTTTACATCAGGAGGCAGAAACAAACTGGAGGGAGGGAAAGTTGGTCAGGACGGTCTGTGGTGGAAAGTTAATTAATAAACTGTCCTAAAGTGCCAAAACGACACAACTTACTGATACTAAACAGCACCTGCAGTGTAATTAGTATGATGGAAAGTCAGCACACTGCCCAGTTTTCTACCAACTGGAGACAATACCAAAAAAAAAAAAAAAACCAAAAAGTGCAAAAATGTCAATAAAATACCAAAAAACAAACAAAAAAAACCCAAAAAAAACAAACAAACAAAAAAACAAATACCAATATAATACAAAAAATACCAATACCAAAAAGGGCAAAAAACCCTACAATAAAATACCAAAAAAATACCCCAAATACCAATAAAATACAAAAAAAATACCATATCAGAAAAGTGCAAAACCCACAAAATACCCATAAAAAATACCAATACCAAAACGTGCAACCCCATTCAAAAAAAATCTCAATAAAATAACAACAGCATCTGTCTCAACAGATATTTCAGCTTATTTTTGAACTGCTCATTTGAATGTATTTTCATATTTTTACACTGCAGGCTGAAAACTCAGAGGTTCGAATGACACAGCTTGTAATACACACACACACACACACACACACACACACACAGAGCTTATCGTGGATATAAACCTAATCTATGAAGTGTAAACTCTAAGTCCTCTTAACTGTAATATAAAAGATAACATTTAATCTGTAATTTATGAATTATGGTATCTAATATACAAAGTAGACATTATCAGATCTAATATGGAGGCACAGTATAGTCATTGTGGACGTATTATCCTCTGATAAAATGAGAAAATCAAATTATTGTTGTAGTTGTGATAACAGAAGTCCATCAGATAGTTGTTGTTGTGTTTGTCTGCGTTCTGATTGGCCGTCAGTAGACATGGTTAAAGAAGTCAGTGCATCATGTTTCCTGTGACGAGGTTTAAGCTCCAGCTGCCCGTCAGCGCTTTGGCACAGAAAAACACAAAGACTTGACCAAGAATGTCAGTAAATAATGACTTTTCTTCTTGTGTCGACTGCAGTTTGACCACAAAAACGGCACCGACAGCGGGAAAATACAGCGGTCTGTGTGAAACATCAGCCTTTACTTCACTTATTGGCAAATATCAGTCACAACAAACAAATCGTTATTGATCATTCGCCCTGAAATTCAATATCAGTGCGTGTCTGAAATGTAATTAATACAGCGTTCACTTTAAAATGTAATGCATACATGGACAGAAGTGTTGGTCCACCTGCAGGAGCTTCTCTGAGCTCCATCCTGAACCCAGAGGCATTAATGTGGAGTTGATTGATTGATTGATTGATTGAGGTTTATTTGATGGAGTTGGTCCTTTGCAGCAGAACAGCTTCCACTCCTCTGGGAGGCTTTCTGCCAGATGTTGGAGTGTGTCTGTGGGAGTTTGTGCCAGATGTTGGAGTGTCTGTGGGAGTTTGTGCCAGATGTTGGAGTGTCTGTGGGAGTTTGTGCCAGATGTTGGAGTGTCTGTGGGAGTTTGTGCCAGATGTTGGAGTGTGTCTGTGGGAGTTTGTGCCAGATGTTGGAGTGTCTGTGGGAGTTTGTGCCAGATGTTGGAGTGTCTGTGGGAGTTTGTGCCAGATGTTGGAGTGTCTGTGGGAGTTTGTGCCAGATGTTGGAGTGTCTGTGGGAGTTTCTGCCAGATGTTGGAGTGTCTGTGGGAGTTTCTGCCAGATGTTGGAGTGTCTGTGGGAGTTTCTGCCAGATGTTGGAGTGTCTGTGGGAGTTTTGAGCCTTTGTGAGCTCAGACTCTGATGTTGGACCAGAGGGCCCGGCTCCCAGTCTGCGTTCTAGTTGATCCAAAGGTGTTGGATGGGGTTGAGGTCGGGGCTCTGTGCGGGCCGCTCAACTTCTTCCACCCCAAACTCAGCCGGCCACGCCTTTATGGAGCTGCTCTGTGCACTGGGGCTCAGTCATGCTGGGACAGGAAAGGGCCTTCCTTCCCCAAACTGGTCCCACAGAGCTGGAAGCAGAGAATTGTCCAAAATGTGTCGGTGAGCTGAAGCGTTCAGATTTCCCTTCAGTGGAGCTGAGGGGCCGAGGCCGAGCCCAGAAACACCAGCCCACAGCGTGACCCCTCCTCCAGCAAACTGCACAGTCGGCACAATGCGCTCAGGCAGGGAACGTTCTCCTGGAGGCGGGGAACGTTCTCCCGGAGGCGGGGGACGTTCTCCCGGAGGCGGGGGACGTTCTCCCGGAGGCGGGGGACGTTCTCCCGGAGGTGGGGGACGTTCTCCTGGCGTTCCCCAAACCCAGACTGGTCCCTCAGAGTGGCAGTGAGACTGAGTCAAACACCTGAAGTCACTGATGAAGAGCTGTGGCCCAACACTTCTGTCCACATGGTGTTTAAACTGTCATCATGCCTCAGCACACACACACACACACACACACACACACACACACACACACACACACACACACTCAGAGTGAAGTACAGCAGTGTGTACTGTAACAGATACTGCAGTATTATGCTGAGTAAGCACTACAGTGATGTAAACCTAATAATGGAAACACAACAAAGTTTCAGCAGATCCACGCAGGTTTGGTGTGTGTGTGTGTGTGTGTGTGTGTGTGTGTGTGTGTGTGTGTGCGCCGCAGACAGCCATATCCCACAATGCTTTGCAGCGCCAGACCCGTCAGCCTCCAAAATGGTGTTGCTATCGGCAACCAGCAGCTCGCTCGCTCGCTCGCTCCCCTCCTCCTCTCTCTCTCCCTCTGCTTTATGTAACTCTCACTTGTGAAATGTTTCATTGATCAGAAGTGTGTGTGTGTGTGTGTGTGTGTGTG
>NC_044002.1:25629899-25642399 GCF_902150065.1 Myripristis murdjan | reverse complement strand
ACTGAACTGCACTGATGAGCAAAATCAAAAATGTAAAACTGAGACTCCAGGTGTTTTTCTAGTTTTGTGAAAATTCAACCAGGATTACCTGATGTGCTGTCTGTGACGCACAGACGATCAAATCAACGCTGTAGCGCCCCCCTGAGGTCATGTGATACAATTTTGGAAATCTAGAACAGAGTGTTTCCCAGTTTTTGTCAGAAATAAAGTACGGAGGTTCGTTTTCTCTTTAAATCACGAGTTTCCTCGACTGCCTCCATCAGAAACAGCAGGTCTGAGCTTCCTTTTGGAACCTGAAGTGGACCTTTTTTTTTTTTTTTTTTTTTTTTTTTTCCAGACTGACAGCTGACCTGAACATTAATGGGTTTATGGGCAGCTCAGCTCCTCTGTCCCAGGCTGGGACATCCCACCTGCACCTGGTACAAAGACAGGAAGGGGCTTGAGTTATTGTTGGAGAGTGAGGGCAACGTGTCACACACACACACGCACACACACACACACACACACACACACACAGCAGGACCCCGGGGCGCCTCGGGGACTCTGCAGCTGCTCTCAGGGGCCCGAGGCTGTTCAGGGCGAGAGACAGAGAGAGAGGCTGAAATAGAGAGAGAGGAGGAGGAGGAGGAGGAAGAAAAGTTAAAAAAAAAAAGTGTTTTGATGAGTTGAGTAAGTATTTAGTGTGTTAAAAGTGTTAAAAAAAAAAAAAAAAAAAAGTGTGATGGGACGGGATCGGAGCTTCAGGTTTCTTCCTCTGACCCGTCGCCAAAAACAAACCTGAATATTATTTTTATAATTTAATAAAGATAAGAAGGACGTGTCTTGACGAGCTGAGGATCATGTTGAAGCTGAGACAGTGTTTGGTGTTTTACTGGCCTCAGGTCTCAGGTCTCAGGCTGCACAGGCGGGGGATTGATTATAGATTGATACTGTGATCAAAGAGGAATTCTGAGAGTAATTCTCTGAGTCTGAGTCAGATCCGTCTTGGCTTTTGGATTTAACCCTCCTGTCATGTTCACATTTTTGAACATCCTTTATGTTTGAGGTCAATTTGACCCCTGCAGTTTAAACTTCCACAAAATTATTATAACTAAAATTGTTATTAAAGTTTATGTGTCAGGTACTTTATGTTTCTTTGTTGACGACCTAAATAGCCCTTTAAATAAAACATAACTCCCCCCACACACACACACACACTTATACATCCAGTATTCCTGTTACGCCACTGTGGAAAAATATGCAAATCACCATAAAATCTCACTGATTGACCTAAAATTGGAAAGAAATTTAAATTTTTGGTGTTTTAATGGCTTTATATTATTTCTAAGTACAGATTTTTGTTATTTATAACCGATGCATTACAAAGTGTGTACAGGATATTGAAAACATCATCATGTGAATATCATGTTTACCCGGTAGAACCCATTACATTAGATAGATAGATAGATAGATAGATAGATAGATAGATAGATAGATACTTTATTCATCCCGCAGGAAATTCGCAGTTTTTCAGCAGTATCCACAGATTACAGATTAAATAAATCAATAAAAAAAAAAATAAAGAATAGGATCTGAGTACAACAGAATAAGATCTAAGTACAACCCCGTGTGCAAAAAGCAATGTGCAAAAAAAAACAACCAAAAAAAAAAACCAGAAAAAAACGTGCATAGGTGTATAAAATGTGCATAGATGTAGGTCAATGTGCAAATTTAGAAGAAATATACAGTATACACATGATAAATAGCAGTAAGCAATATAAACACTATGAACAAGGATTATAAAAGGATAGAAATATGAACAATTTAAACAGAAGTATTAACAATTTAAACAGCAGTGGAAAATAAATAACTTATAAATTAAATAAATTAGGAAAACTCATTAAATATGAAGCAAAATAAATGACGTTAATCATTTATTTAGAGATGTTAAACATTGAATGGAGACAAACTGAGCCCAAACATAACAGGAGGGTCAGTCAAATCCACTTTTGAGGTATTTTATGTGAGTTTGAGTGGTTTCTCCGGTGGATGACATCATCATTATGTATCTGACCAATCAGCTTGTGTCTCCGTCCGTCTGCCTCTTCATCCTGATGCTGCAGCCGACGAGAAAAAACCTTTTTTATTTTTATTATCAGAGCTCTTTGATTCACATTTAAATACACCTGAATTTACATACAGAAAGCTGGAAGCCTAGTCTGTGTGTGTGTGTGTGTGTGTGTGTGTGTGAGAGAGACCTCAGTGCACACTTTCCCATCTCCCCTCTGGAATGTGTGTGTCCAGCTGTGTGTTTGGATCGAGCAGACAGGAAAACACACACACACATGTTGTCCCTTGTACTTGTCAAGCCGCGGTGTGTGTGTGTGTGTGTGTGTGTGTGTGTGTGTGTGTGTGTGTGTGTGTGTGTGTGTGTGTTCCTTGTTAACCCTTGTTAGTCCGTTTTGCTCCTGATGAAACAGTGTTGTGCAACAGACGGAGCAGGGAAGGACGACAGAGCCACAAACCGTGTGTGTGTGTGTGTGTGTGTGTGTGTCTCTAGTCACGTGGACACACACACACACACACACACACACACACACACACACACACACACACAGTGGGAGTTCTCAGCAGCAGGTTGATTGCTGCAGTGCGAACTAGGCTAACAGTGTTCTGTGCACTCATGGGTACAGACAGGCCTGTGTGTGTGTGTGTGTGTGTGTGTGTGTGTGTGTGTGTGTGTGTGTGTGTGTGTGTGTGTGTGTGTGTGTGTGTGTGTGTGCCTGAGGTCAAACCAGAGGCGATGCATTTCATCTGTCAATTATAAACACAGTTTGTCTGGATGCTGGATGATCCTCCTATCAGTTTTTCACACCGCCGTCATCATCAGCACACACACACACACACACACACACACACGCGCGCACGCACGCACACGCACACACACACACACACACACACACACACACGGTATCGTTGTTTGTTTCCAACTTCACCCCCCGCTGCTGCAAACAGATGACAGCTGAGTGTCTGGGCGTGCAGTCAAAACTTTGGTGTGTGTGTGTGTGTGTGTGTGTGTGTGTGTGTGTGTGAGTGTGTGTGTGTGTGTGTGAGTGTGAGTGTGTGTGAGTGTGTGTGTGTGTGTGTGAGTGTGTGTGTGTTGTGGCCTGTGGGCTTTGTGTTTGTGTTTGTCATGTGGCAGCAGAGAGAGAGGAGTGACAGTGCACCACGTGCTGTGTTTACATGTGTGTGTGTGTGTGTGTGTGTGAGTGTGTGTGTGTGTGTGTGTCTGTGTGTGTGTGTGTGTGTGTGTGTGTGTGGAGCTGGGAGACACTGCTGCCTTCATGCTTAAAAATACCAGCTTCCCTCTTCTCTCTCTCTCTCTCTCTCTCTCTCTCTCTCTCATCTCTCCATCTTTCCCGGTAAACATCTAGCTTTCTGTTTATCTGTCACTTCTCCTTCTTCTTGTTCTCTTTCTTCTTCTTCTTCTTCTTTCTTCTTCTTCTTCTTCTTCTCCCTCTTCTCCTTCTCTTTCTTCTCCTTCTTCTCCTTCTTCTTCTCCTTCTCCTCCTTCTCTTTCTCCTCCTTCTCCTTCTTCTCCTTCTCCTTCTCTTTCTTCTCCTTCTTCTTCTTCTCCTCCCTCTTCTCCTTCTCTTTCTTCTCCTCCTCCTTCTTCTTCTCCTTCTCCACCTTCTCTTTCTTCTCCTTCTTCTTCTTCTTCTTCTTCTTCTTCTTCTCCTCCTTCTCCTTCTTCTCCTCCTTCTTCTCCTTCTCTTTCTTCTCCTTCTTCTTCTCCTTCTCCTCCTTCTCTTTCTCCTCCTTCTCCTTCTTCTCCTTCTCTTTCTTCTCCTTCTTCTCCTCCTCCTCCTCCTCCTCCTCCTCCTCTCCTCCTCCTCCTCCTCCTCCTCCTCCTCCTTTTCCTCCTCCTCCTCCTCCTCCTCCTCCTCAGCTCTGTGTTTGTGTGTTTCGTTGCTGTAAACTCGTCGTGGCTGCAGGTTTTCGGACAGAGGAAGTGACAGTGAACGCCTCGTCACTCTGATGGTTTTCTCAGGTGATGAGCAGCAGAGGCGGCTCACCTGAACGCAGCATCACAGTGAAAAAACCCCAGGACGTGAGCTGTGGGGTTTTGGTGGAGGACTGACAGTTAAAATATTAAATTAACAGAAATATTAGAAATGGGCTCGTGTGTTCTGTCAGACAGTTTCAGGAGACAGTTATTTTTTATTTTTTTTATTTTTTTTAGCATCTTTGACGTCCCTCTGTGATGATTTGGACGCTCAGTCTCTCTTAATATTCATATATTATTTTTACTCCCAAAATAATCCGTTGCCCAGCTGTTTCCGTTTCCATGGCAGCGACAGAGGCCTCGGTCCGTCCGTCTGCAGTAAACGTGGAGTAAAGAGAGGAGGCTGATGTTTACGTTCCTGTCACTCCACAGGAAGCCGACACACACAGAGATCTCCTCACACAGAGATCTCCTCTCACAGGGATCTCCTCACACAGAGATCTCCTCAGACAGTGATCTCCTCACACAGAGATCTCCTCAGATCTCCTCACACAGAGATCTCCTCTCACAGGGATCTCCTCACACAGAGATCTCCTCAGACAGTGATCTCCTCACACAGAGATCTCCTCAGACAGTGATCTCCTCACACAGAGATCTCCTCAGATCTCCTCACACAGAGATCTCCTCTCACAGGGATCTCCTCACACAGAGATCTCCTCAGACAGTGATCTCCTCACACAGAGATCTCCTCAGATCTCCTCACACAGAGATCTCCTCACACAGAGATCTCCTCAGATCTCCTCACACAGAGATCTCCTCACTAGGGATGGGCGATATGTTATCGTTTGCGATATATCGTCAAAAAAATTCCCCACGGTAAGAATATGTCATCTCGCGATAATAACGATAAACTCCTGTTGATGACGTAATTACGTGCGCAACGCACTCGCCGCTGGCAGCCGGCAGCTCACATGTGTAGCCAGTGTTGCCAACTTGGTGACTTTCTCGCTAAATCTGGTGACTTTCCAACTCCCCATGGCAACTTTTTTTGTCAAAAGCGACTAGCGACAAATCTAGCGACTTTTCCTGGTGTTACTGGAGACTTCTTGTATTTTGGAAACTGACATGAAAGCACGTATCGTTCCTCTGCAGTTCCTGTTCTCAGTGAGCAGCGGGTGCTGCCGCGAGCCCCTCCCCCGCCCCAAAGTCCTCACAGGTGGTCACAGCCTCGAGCCGCGCGCGGCAGTCGCAGGCAGCTGCAGTCAGGAGAGGAGCAGAGAGGAGACCCACCACTCCGCGGCCAGGCAGCAGATGAATCGCGCATGCGCAAAGCCGCTGTTGGTCCCGCCCTTCCCGTAAATTTGTAGTTCTAAAACATATTTAGGATGTTTTTTACTCACTTTTTGTCTCTCCCACGACGTTATTCCTCTCCTACAACGTCCATTACGATCACGTGCAAATTGCCAATTATGCAAATTAGGCGATGACGTCATTTGGCGACTTCTAGCGACTTTTAGGACAGCCAATAGCTACTTTCCTTACTGAGGAGTTGGCAACACTGCGTGTAGCACAATAACAAGCATGGCGGAAGGCGGGGCTGATAGTGAAGAGCTCGTTGCTAAACGAGGCTCCAGCTCGATTATCTGGAACTGGTTTGGCTACAGTAAGTCTGACGTGGAGCAAACATCTGTCATATGCAAAGTTTGCAAAAAAGCGGTGATTACAAAGGATGCAGTACAGGTGTACTACTTAAACTTAATTGGTATAGTTTAGTAGCGTATTTGACTACAGTAAGTATTATTTTTGAGCAGTATTTGTGGGGTTCTCAAGACTGAATGCGGTGATAGATTTGTAGTCAAAAAGATGGAGTTGAATTGTTTTATATTTTTTATCGTCACTTTTATCGTTATCGCAATAAATGCCAGAAATTATCGTGATAAAATTTTTAGTCCATATCGCCCATCACTACTCCTCACACAGAGATCTCCTCACACAGTGATCTCCTCACACAGAGATCTCCTCAGATCTCCTCACACAGAAATCTCCTCACAGAGAGATCTCCTCACAGAGATCTCCTCACACAGTGATCTCCTCACACAGAGATCTCTTCAGAGCTCCTCACACAGAGATCTCCTCTCACAGAGATCTCCTCAGATCTCCTCACACAGAGATCTCCTCACACAGAGATCTCCTCAGATCTCCTCACACAGAGATCTCCTCACACAGAGATCTCCTCAGATCTCCTCACACAGAGATCTCTCACAGAGATCTCCTCAGATCTCCTCACACAGTGATCTCCTCACACAGAGATCTCCTCACAGAGAGATCTCCTCACAGAGATCTCCTCACACAGAGATCTCCTCACAGAGATCTCCTCACACAGAGATCTCCTCACACAGTGATCTCCTCACACAGAGATCTCCTCAGACAGAGATCTCCTCAGATCTCCTCACACAGAGATCTCCTCACACAGTGATCTCCTCACACAGTGATCTCCTCAGATCTCCTCACACAGAGATCTCCTCACACAGAGATCTCCTCACACAGAGATCTCCTCAGACAGAGATCTCCTCAGATCTCCTCACACAGAGATCTCCTCACACAGTGATCTCCTCACACAGTGATCTCCTCACACAGAGATCTCCTCAGATCTCCTCACACAGGGATCTCCTCACACAGTGATCTCCTCACACAGAGATCTCCTCACACAGAGATCTCCTCAGATCTCCTCACACAGAGATCTCCTCAGACAGAGATCTCCTCAGATCTCCTCACACAGAGATCTCCTCAGATCTCCTCACACAGTGATCTCCTCACACAGAGATCTCCTCAGATCTCCTCACACAGTGATCTCCTCACAGAGAGATCTCCTCACAGAGATCTCCTCACACAGAGATCTCCTCACAGAGATCTCCTCACACAGAGATCTCCTCACACAGTGATCTCCTCACACAGAGATCTCCTCAGACAGAGATCTCCTCAGATCTCCTCACACAGAGATCTCCTCACACAGTGATCTCCTCACACAGTGATCTCCTCAGATCTCCTCACACAGAGATCTCCTCACACAGAGATCTCCTCACACAGAGATCTCCTCAGACAGAGATCTCCTCAGATCTCCTCACACAGAGATCTCCTCACACAGTGATCTCCTCACACAGTGATCTCCTCACACAGTGATCTCCTCAGATCTCCTCACACAGGGATCTCCTCACACAGTGATCTCCTCACACAGAGATCTCCTCACACAGAGATCTCCTCAGATCTCCTCACACAGAGATCTCCTCAGACAGAGATCTCCTCAGATCTCCTCACACAGAGATCTCCTCAGATCTCCTCACACAGTGATCTCCTCACACAGAGATCTCCTCAGACAGAGATCTCCTCAGATCTCCTCACACAGAGATCTCCTCACACAGAGATCTCCTCACACAGAGATCTCCTCACACAGAGATCTCCTCACACAGAGATCTCCTCACACAGAGATCTCCTCACACAGATCTCCTCTCAGACTGTCTGATGCTCGACGTCAGGAAACTTTTTTTTCTCCCTGTTCTCTGCTGCTTTATCGCCCTGGACATTTTTTCACTGCTGGTCATTGGTATTTCCTTGTTAGTGTTGATATAGCGGCCTTTTGTGCCTGCTCTCTCTCTCTCTCTCTCTCTCTCTCGCTCTCTCTCTCTCTCTCTCTCTCTCACACACACACACACACACACACACACACACACACACACACACACACACACAGGGTGAGTTCAGAGCAGCCCTCAGGCTCAGTCATGCTGAAGCTCCTTTTTTTAGTTTCTCCCAAACAAACAAAGCTCTTTCAGTGTGATGAGCCCACAGCAGCCAGCAACAACACTCACCCTGTGTGTGTGTGTGTGTGTGTGTGTGTGTGTGTGTGTGTGTGTGTGTGTGTGTGTGTGTGTGTGTGTGTGTGTGTGTGTGTGCTCAGATCCACACAAACACATGCTTGTGACTGCGTAACGTAGTTCAGCTTACTTTTTGAAGGCTGGTAGTTTTTTACTGAAGCTGATTTATTTTGCAGCTTCAGAGTCCAGTGTGTCTTCCTGTCGGGACGGAACAGCCTCTGAGTGTGTGTGTGTGTGTGTGTGTGTGTGTGTGTGTTCCCTAACTCCAATCAGACGTCATCAATGATGTCATCAATATGACCAAGACGAAACATGGATATTTTAGGCTACTTTCTGATTTATTATTTTGAATCGATCAATATGTAACTGAGTGATTTGGGTTGCAGAGGCTCAGTAAAAGTTCTGGTAAATTTCCAGAAGCGTTCCGGAAACTTTCCATGGGAAGTTTGGCAGGGGAATTTTGTAAATTTTGTTTTGTCATAAGCAGACATTTTTGACTTTGACTTAGTTTGAGTAGATTTTTTTTGATTGTGGATAAATGAATAGAAATAGGCTCAATGAATGGATGAACACTCCTCAGCAGCTGAATCAAACTATAAGCTACATTCTGCTATGAAACCTGTGTTTGTATGAAACCTGGAGAGCAGAAGAACCAGCATCACAGCTGAGCTGGCTCCATGATAGACAGCCTCTTAAACGGCTGCTGTATAAACACATTTTGACTTATTTTTTCCAGTTAAACTTTAATATCCCAGGTCAAATATATTTACCTGAGTCATCTCATCACAACCTTCCTGCCTGGGGCTCGTCTGTGGGCTCAGATGGAGGCCGAGTCGTGGCCTCAGTCGTCCTGCTGCCACTCAACTGAACTTTCATTAAATCTGGTCATTTTAATCAGGATTATGCTGCAAGATGGTTTTTCTTCAACTACATTAAGTTCCCGCTGATAGGCTAACATGCAATTTTGCAAATTTCCAGATTATTCCTGTAAATTCCTGCTAATTCCCATATATTCCCATTAAGTCCCATGGAAAGTTTCCAACTTCCAACTGAAAATTCCCAGAATTTTGCAACCCTACGACCGATCAATGAGAAACTGCATGTTGGCTCAAGAAAACAACACAGATTATAGAATTAAATCAAGCAGAAGAAACATATATAAAGCAGACAGATTTGTCATTTATCTCCCAGAAGAAAATAAAACAACTTTTCTGTCAGTTGTTCTGGAAAAATCCTGCATTTCATGTCGGCCTTTTGCATTTTAACAGCAGGTTTGATAAACTGATGGTGCTAAGTCTGATTAATGTATCATAATTTATCATTAATCATTAGTTTATACATTTACCATAGAAACCTCCTATTTTTTATGAGACGTTTCTGCAAGCTTGAATCTGTAACATGAATCGGAAAATGAATAAAGTTGATTTTACGTCATCATGGCTGAAACCTGCGATCAAAGCTGGAGAGCGATCGCCCAAAGAGGAGGTGCAGGAGGAGCCTGGGCCTGGCAGACGTGGCGGGTGTGAGCGGGCGGGTGTCGGGTGTGTGGGGGTGTCAGTGGAGGGCGTGGGGCGCAGGTCGGGGCGTCCGGGCCCTCGGGCGCCGCTGGTGCCAGGTGACGTTCAGGGGCTTTGAAGCGGTCGACAGGACGTGGGACGGCCGGCGGGGCTTTGATCCTACAGCACACCTGCAGTGTAAGGGAGCCTCTGCTCTGTGTGTGTGTGTGTGTGTGTGTGTGTGTGTGTGTGTGTGTGTGTGTGTGTGTGTGTGTCGCTGTGATCTCTATATCACAGTGATGATGTCAGCGAGCCTGAGGCCGGTCGTTTCGTACACATGATCTCCTAAACCCAGATTACAGTGAACATTTCTCCATGAGACCGTCTCGACTGCACTGCTGCTCTGTAGTTTTCATGTGAACTGCTTTTTATCAAAGTGTGTAAAGAAAAAACTACAACTCTTTAAGAGGCAAATAAGACACACTTTTACAACCAAATGAATATGGAGTCCCTGAAAGTCCAAGTTCCACTTCATTCAGAGCCTCCAGTCGCTTGTTCCAGTGTCAAGCGGCTTTACAGGCCCACAGTTTATTAAAACAAAATGACGCCTCTTGACTTGAACCCTCAAAGCAGGCAAGAAAAAATAAACCCTGAAGCCACAAAGGGAAAAAAAAACTGGAAGATGAAGGACCAGAGAGAGAGAGAGGGAAGCAGAGCCGCAGGTGCCGAGAGGTAAACTATCACCTCTAATTAAACACAGCCAGCTGGGTTAATAACGTGAATATTACAAAGGAATAAACATCAAACAAACAGACAAAGCAGAAATCAGAGAACAGGCACAGAAAATCAAATAAAATCAAATATAATCAAATATAAAAGTGCGTCATGTGTATGTGAAGAACAAGGATGACGAGGAAAACATGGAGGACAAAGATGAGGATTTATTTTTTCCTCACACGGAAAAAAAACTGTGGGATTTCTGTCTTTGTATTCTCAAGCAAGGTTGAATTTATGGTTCTATTTATGTAATATATTAAGATTTAAACAAGACATTCATGGCAGGGGTGTCACGAGTCTCAAAATCCACGATTTGATTCTATTTTTAATTTAACTTTTTTTTTTGTCAGCACTGACGGCTATGACACTGTTACCGCGTGTTCAGACCAAATGTGTGTGTTTCAATGCAAAGATGCGAAGAGATGCGTATTTGCACCGGGCGACACAAATGATGTGAATCTACACATTGCAAATGACACGAATCCATGAAATGCATCCATGAAATGCAATTCATGAAATCAGCTGCACGCCGGCATGAGCTGAATATTTCAACTTCAACTTCTGAAACGCAAAAATCCAGCTGGTGTTTGGTCTGAAGACGCCGTTAGACCACCGAGTATTGATTTGGAAAGATCAGCTGGTAACTGGTTCTATGCCCTGACAGCCGCCATTCACAGTTGAAAAGGTACAAGTGTGGTAAAAGTGCCATATTTATTTATTTAGGCAAAAAAAAAAAAGGGATGACGCATGAAAAAAAGGAGAGGAAAAAACTCGAATCACGAAGCTGCTTGTGTTAAATGAAGCAGAAATGACCCCAAATGACCTTTAAAAGTGAATTGTTTCGTAAACAGTGCAGAGAAAACATTCATTTTCCCCTCATATTCCTGTCCTAATCAATGTTTCACATCTGTTACAGGAAAAAAACAACAACAACAGAAAAATAGACAAGCACAATAACAAGAGTACAGTCAGAGGTTAACAGTCTCGCTGACGTTCAGAAGTGAAACTTACATTCCGATCAGAAGTGACGTATTTTGACACCTCAGCTGCTAAAATCAGTTTACGCCTCTGTTGCTTTCCGTGGCCGGCTGGCGGAGGATGGAGCTGCAGATATTGGCTGAAACATGATGTCACACTTGAGATGAAGATGAGCAAACACACACACACACACACACACACAGACGAATGTAAAAGTCAGCATCGACTGCATATAGTTACATAAATGTGACATTAATGAGACTCGGCGCTTTCACTTTGTAACTGCGTGCCCGCTGTCCTCTCCCGTGTGAGCAGCGTTTGGCTCGGCCCTCCTGAGGGAAAACAGATAATTTCGTTTTTTTAAAGCGTTGCTGACGCTCATGTGAGCCGCTCTATTTTCAGCGCCGGTTTGAACAGCGAGAGCAGAGCCGACCTTCTGTTCTCCGTCTGATTTTATTTTGCTTGTTTTCTGTCCAAGCTGTCTGCTGGGCCTCAAAAACACACCAGAAAAAAAAAAAAAAAAACATTAAATCATCTAAATTTAATCTCTGAGAAAGTGTTGAGATGTACAAAGTTTTTTTTTTTCATGATGTAATGACAAATTTATTCCATAACTGTTTTGTTTCGATGCAGATCAGAAGTTTTCAGATTGATTTGAAAGCCAGTAGGATAGATTAAGGAAACACAGACCTGACAACCAGCTGGATTTAGGACACACACACACACACACTGGATGTCTGGTTGGATTTAGGAACCCACATCTGATGATTGATCATTTTAAGGGAACACACGGTTAGATTAAGGGAACGCACACTCAGTGAGAAATTGGATTTTTTTTCTTTGGGAGCTTCAGGGAACACACACCACTCGAGTTTTCGGGGAGAATGAAAACTCACACTAATTGTTTGCTTTCCTCTTTTGCTGCAGAACTTTTCCAGTCACATCCTCAGTGTTCAAATCTTGTTTTCCTTCAGACAAAGTGAATAATCCATCAGTGGGATGAGATAATCCCACTTGTCTCCATGTTTTCTTGAATGAAGTGTCATTGTGTGGTACAAGGCAGGGCTGTCCCCTCAGCCCTTTGCTGTTTGCACTGGAGGTTGAACCTGAAGCCCACACTGCAGGAATAAACACGCAAATAAATAAAAATAATTTAATGTTAACAAATTATTAGTCTTATCTCAGTGTTCAAATTTTATTTTTTATTCAAACAAGGTAAAAAAAAAAAATCCAGCAGTGGGATGAGATAATCCCACTTGTAATGTCATTTTCTTGATCCGAGTGGCTGATCTGCCTCATTCTGCCTCGTCTCAACACATTTATACTTTCATACCAGAAAAAAAAAAAAAAAAAAGTCCGAGACTGTACTGGAAACACGTGGGATTATTTCAT